>NC_057743.1:42979228-42996057 GCF_004010195.1 Chiloscyllium plagiosum | reverse complement strand
AATATGTTAAGAGCTCATGGTGTTAGAAACAAATTACTCGTATGAGTAATTGAGTGATTGGTTGACTTGCAGATGGGAATAAAGGGGGCTTTTTCAGGATTGCAGCTGGTTACTAGTGGAGGTCTGCTGTGTTGGATCCACAACAATTCATATTATACATTCATGTGAAATATTGGACAAAAAAATCATAATGAGAGAAAGTGCTTAAGGATTTGGAATCCTTGAAAGTTGATAAGTTGCCAGGGTTGGATGAGGAAAAACATTTTTATGCAGAAGGTGGTGTGTGTCCAGAATTTGCTGTCTCAGTTAGGGGTGGAGGCAAAGGCCCTACACTCTTTTAAAAATTACCTGGATCTTAACTGGTGTAAATTGCAGAGGGATGGGTTTATAAAGGGATCTGGGATTGCCTTTTGGTCGTATGGGCAAGATGGGTCAAATGGCACCCTTGAGTGTGCATTGTTTCTTTAGTCCTACAGTTCTGTTAATGATCTGAACAAAGGAATTGAGGGCATTGTTGCTAAGTTTGCAGATAGGTGGAGGGGCAATGATAATGTGAGGAAGCAGGGAGGCTGCAGAAGGACTTGTTTATGCTGGGAGAGTGGACAAAGAAATTGCAGTTGGAATATAAAGTGGGTAACTGTGAGGTTATGCACTTTGGTAGGAGGAGTAAAGGTATAGACTATTTTCTAAATGGGGAAGGCTTCAGAAAGCTGAAGCACAAAATGACTTAGGAAACCTAGGTCAGGATTCTCTTAAGGTTAACATGTAGGTTCAATTGGCAGTTAGGAAGGGAAATGCAATGTTAGTATTCATTTCAAGATGGTTAGAATACAAGAGCAGCGATGTACTACTGAGACTGTGTAAGGCTCTGGTCAGGCGGCATTTAAAATACTGTGAGCAGATTTGGGCCCATATCTAAGGAAAGATGTGCTGGCCTTGGAGAGGTTCCATGGGGATTTACAAGAATGATCTTGGGATGACGGGCTTGTCATATGAGGAGCAGTTGAGGACTCTGAGTCTGTGTTCGGAGTTTTGAAGGATGAGTGTGGATCTGACTGAAACTTACAGAATACTGAGAAGCCCTGGAGGAAGTGGATGTGAAGATGTTGCCACAAGAAGGAGAGACTAGAACCCATATCCTCAGAGTGAAGGGACAATGCTTTAGAACTGAGATGAGGAGGAATTTCTTCAGCCAGAGGATGGTGAATCTGTGGAACCCATTATCATGGAGGGCTACGAGGCCAGTGATTGAGTGTATTTAAGACCGAGATAGACAGGCTTCCTAATTAGTAAGAGGATCAAGTGTTATGGGGAGAAGGCAAGAGAATAGGCTGGAGAAATGTATCAGCCACGATTGAATGGCTCAATGGGTGGAATGACCTAATTCTGCTCTTTATATGTTATGGTCTGGCTTTCACCACTACAAGGGAAAGAGAGAACTGTTCCAATGGGATGGGCTTCATCTGAATCATGTTGGGACCAGAATGCAGACAAATTGGGTTGTAGATAGGGCTCGAAGAGTGTGGTGCTGGTAAAGCACAGCCAGAGGGCAACATCCAAGGAGCAGGAGAATTGATGATTTGGGCCTAAGTCTTTCATCTGGAATCAGGATTCTTGATGAAGGTTTATGCCCAAAACATCAATTCTCCTGCTTCCTGGATGCTGCCTGACCAGCTGTGCTTTTCCAGCACCACACTCTCGACTCTGATTTCCAGCATCTGCAATCCTCCCTTTCTCCCTGTAGATAAGGCTTTAAACCAAATAGTGTGCAGGGGGTCAGTTTCATGGAAACTAAAATCAAAGGTAAAGGAGAAGGTAGGATTGCAGGATGGAGCTGATTGTTACCAGAAAATAAAAGGGTCAGAATGTGAGCATCATATTGCATCAAGGAACTAAAGAAGTGTTGGGAAATGTACTGGAATGCAGTGCCTGGAAATGTGGTGATGTCAGGTTCATTTAGGCACTGGAGGGATCTTTGGATAGTAATTGTGTGCAAGGCTATTGGGAAAGGCAGGAGATTAGTACTGGGTAATGGAGTTGGTGGAGATATGATAGGCTGAATGGACATCTTTTGCACTGTAATAATTCTGTGATTGTGTTTATACCGAATCTCTAAATGAGTTGCTTATATTTGCATTCTCCCTGTAATTCTACATTGTGTTCCTTTTAAAATAACCATTCAGTTTTGTTTTGAATGCCTCATTGAACTTCAATTGTTGTGAGGAATTTGAAGCATCGTTAGAATTAATTAACATAAACTTGAATCCCCAATCTAAGAAATCCTCATAGTATCTGTATAATTCTTTTCCCTCTCTTGAACGAAACTGGAAGAAGAATGTCATCTTGACAATGCTCTATAAGTACCTAAGGTTTATCAGTAAAATAGCATACATATTCAGAATTATGGAAAAGAAACTTTGTAACTTAAGAAAGACTTCATCTTGAATTATTTCTGATCATGTTATCTCTCCTTCTTTTAGCATCAGTGAGAAGCCCTTCAGTTTCATCACAACGTTCTGCAGAAAGCCTATTTACTACGAGGTACCCAAAGTGTGACAATTGCGCTATTAATTCAAACTTATTATCTTGTTTTCTTTCTTGTGTCTATTTTGCATTTCATCAAGCAAAGGCTGTTAGTGCAGGGAAATCAAATGTTTAATAGTGTTGGATACTGCTGAAAATGTGTTGCTGGAAAAGCGCAGCAGGTCAGGCAGCATCCAAGGAACAGGAGAATCGATGTTTCGGGCATTAGTCCTTCTTCAGGAATGAGGAAAGTGTGTCCAGCAGGCTAAGATAAAAGGTAGGGAGGAGGGACTTGGGGGAGGGGCGTTGGAAATGCGATAGGTGGAGGGAGGTCAAGGTGAGGGTGATAGGTCAGACTGGGGTGCATGTCCTTGTTGGAGTGGGAGGGGGAGTTAAAGTGTTGGGCTACGGGGTGGTTGGGTTGGTTGGTCCGGGTGTCCCAGAGGTGTTCTCTGAAACGTTCCGCAAGTAGGCGGCCTGTCTCCCCAATATAGAGGAGGCCACATCGGGTGCAGCGGATGCAATAGATGATGTGTGTGGAGATACACCCATTTCAGATAGCAAAGGCTCAGTTACAGAGAAAACTTTATCCAAAGAATGTGTCCAACCCAAAACTCAGACAGACATTGCTGCTACCCCTTTGGACTGAGCTGTCAGGGTACTGAGGACTCAAATATATGTGGAGATATTAAAACAGGGATTAACAACTGGGAAAGATTGCAGATTTGTTTCTCCCCATTGATGCTGTCTGACCTGTTGTGTCATTTCACCATGTTCTGTTCTTTAGGGATTTCAAACCAGATGGATGTATGAAAGATATCAAAGAGACTTAAACTAAAATGACTGGATCTTTAGGAAATTAGTGGGTTATTTGTTTTAACAGACCTGAGAATGTGCTAAACAATGAGTACAGGCATTTTGAACAAAATAATTTTCCTCTGTCTGATTCACAGGCTGAATGCTGCTTACATTGCTTTGTATGTCCATTAGAAAAGAAGGATATTTATTTAAAGCCCCAGTGTTTTTGTTCTGTTATTCTTCATGGTTGCAGGTGCAACCCTTGTGAGAACAAAGTGCAGAGAGGGCACCCTCAGAGTAAGACTGACAAAGTGGCAGATGGTGGGGCAATGCTGCTGAATTTGTATTCCAGAGGCTAAGGCTAAAGCTCTGGAGACCTGGGTTCACATCCCACCCCAGGAGCTGGTGGATTTAATTGACAAGTCTGAAAAGAAAACTGGAGCTGGTAATGGTGACTGAAAATATCACAATTATGTTATTTCAGTTCACTAAACTCCTGGAGAGAAGTTGGTTTGTGACTACATCTGATTCCACACCCACACCAATTCAGTTTACTCGAAACTGTCCTTTTGAATTAAAAGTAACAAATGCTGATCTTGCCATTGGCACCCACAATCCATGAAACCAAAAGAAAGGAAGACTTTAATGCCACTCGACCAAGAGATGGGTTACTATATTTAATCAGCACTGGGAGATCATCTTCTCAATTTGAAGCTGCATGAACAGGCAGTAAGGACAGAGACCCAGTGAAACAGGGTCTTTCTTTGTATGTGCAGATTGGATGGTAGGTTTATGGTAAAAACTAAAGGCTTAACAACCAATAGTTTTCTGTTCATGTATCAATGCTTTTGGAGAGAAAGCAGCAAAGATTAAATAAAATATAAAGAACCTTGAGGTAGGTTGGCATTGAGGAGCTATTTGGAATCATGTGCATGGAATTGTATTGAATGGACATGTTATTTCATAAAAGCATTTTAATTTTTGGAAGCATCAAAGTTAATTGTAACCTTTTGCAAAATCAAAATTTAATGAACCCTTAACAAATTATCTGGTTCTGGATAATAGGAGAATAGTCCAGGAGCCATCATTTCTGACGATCATGTTGCCTTGTTGACAGTTCATTAGAATTTTTACATTGTTAGACTTGAAGTTTTTAGTTTAATTTAAACTGCTCACCCTAATATTAAACTGAGGTCTCAGTCACATCACTGAAATAACTCATCGAAGCTAGTATCCCATCACCAAGTCACCCTTTATCTACACATGCACAGAACGTGACACTGACCCAGTTAGCTCAGAGCTGGCTCCTGGATTGAATAGAACCTCTGACACTCCTGTTTATATCTGTCAGCCAGGGCTCCCTGATTAGACCAGATTAACAGCCCCAATTAAGGAACTCATATCCTATGAGATCCACCTGGCTGACCTTGTTCTAATCACTACAATCACTTTTAAATGCTTGATTTTATTTCATTAAAGATCCACAAATGAGCAATTGTTAAGAAAAAATATTCAACTTTTAAAAAAATTGCAACACTCACATAATAGAAAAGTTCAAAAGTATCTTATGATCAGTTGTTTCAAACATACTATTTGGTCCAATAACAATACTTAAAGATTGGTGCAATATACTGTGTAAAAGCAAATTAATTTACAAATATTTGCAAGAAATAATTCAAGGAGAAATTGCTTATAATCTAGATGGTGTCATTAATAATCTCCCAGCCAGTGAGTAGTGGAATTTTGAAGATTTTAAAAAATATTTTATTGAAGGTTGAACCTTGGTAAAACCCGAATGTTGACTCAAGCTGCAAAAGGGTTTCTGTGCAGATCAGTCAGTAAGATGAGCGAGTCTGCCTGTGAGCCAGAGACTGAGAACAATGACTACCTACCACTGGTCAGTAGCAACATTCTCTTTCACTATTTCTACTGTTGAAAAAATGTTTTTATTTTATTTCACAGGTGCTAACTGTTTAAAAGTGATAAATCCTCCAGAATAGCGTTAAGTAGTAACTTGGATTAGAGCTTTTGCTTTTTCATTCAGTGCAAATAGAAAAGTCAAAATTAACTCATTTCCAAATAATCTATTTTCAATAACGTTTCCAAACTCTGAACAACTAATTGTAGATTCAATGTATATGATTAACACTTAAAATTAAGGAACTTTTGATTTTCTCTCAATTTAAGCTCTCATACTGTTATGAATTGAATGAAATTGTCCGTCTCGAGTGCAGTAAATATTATAATGACATAGTGATATCATTGCATTCTTCAGATTAATTTGCAGTTGGCATCGGGAGCTTTCTTGCTTAATCTGGCTTTTTGTGAAGCCATTAATATTCCCATGGAGCAGCTGAAATGGACCTCACCCTTTACATGTCATCGATCAAACGCCAGTCCCGGCTCTCGTGGTCATTGCAGTACTTTCCATGACAAAAGAGCAGTGCAGCGTGATGAAGAGAATGGAAACAGAGAAACCTTCCCCCCCCGTCAGAAAGAAACTGGGAAAATGGCAGCATTGAATTATTTGGGATTGGAAGAATGCCGAGGTGGTTTAGAACAGTTAGGACCGCGTCACTTTTCAAGCAGTTTAGTTGAAATCCAATCCAAGGTTATGAGTGGCAGTCCCGATCTTCTCCCTCCAGCTGTAATTGTGCGGCGATTCTCATCTCCAGGAAATCCTGAGGCATCTAGTGCTCTGCAGACTGACAGTGGCAGAGGGTCTGAAACAGACAGCAGTAATATTTCATTCTCAACAACTTCCAGTGAACTTCAACAGTTCACGGATCCAGAGGGAACAGTCTGGTCCACAGCTGTTGCCTTAGCCTGGTTGGAGCACAGCTCTGCTGCTTATTTCATTGAGTGGGAGCTGGTGGCTGCAAAAGCCAGTATGTGGCTGGATACACAGGTTATACCAGAGGGTCGTGAACTGGCCACTGTAAAAGCTTCAGCCAGACAGCTATTTGTTCTGTTAAGGCATTGGGATGAAAACCTGCAGCTGAATATGTTGTGCTACAACCCAAACAGTGTTTAAATGTTTTGCCTCAGTATAGCTGAATTCTCAATCTTTTTTCTTAACAATGTTCTTTGCAAATTTAGAAATCATTAAATTATTAATAAATGGCCTAAGGTTTACACTAACTTTTGCCTTATGGTTCTTTTGAAGACATCCCTCATTTTGTGAGTGCATTGGTCCAGGCTGGGGCGTTCTGTATTGACCCTCACTGTCAGTCTGCATTGTTGAGAGGGTTGATATCATTGGGTTGGTTTTATCGAATTGTTCTGATAATTAAAGCAGTATTTCAAATTTGTGACTTAGTTATATGTGTTCGACAAAAATGTTTCTTTACTGTAAGCTTTTAATGTCATGAATGGTTTAACAAAAGAGTACAGGGTGATTCATGTCCCTTCAGTATTCATCTCCTTGGGTTTGTTGAATAAAACAATGGTACAGTTTAACCGGAGTGGACTCATGCCAATTTTAAAGTGTACACTTTGGATTAATTATAAAAATTGCCATTAAAATTGTTTTTCTACAGGTTAACTCATGGATTTTTATAATTTTCCTGATACAAATGGATGGAAGTTTGGGAAAAATAAAGAAAGTAAATAATTGGCTTTAAAGAATTTTAGCTGAGGTCACATGGTGGTTAACTGGCATGATCAAGTTGTCCAATATAAGTGAAGAGTTAAAACTGGTAAGGTGTTGAAGGTGGCCAGCCTAATCCTGTTACATTTCCCCTGGGGTTATTGGTTAATGTTACCCCCATGACTCTTTACTGATTTCTTTTGATACTAATCCATGACAGCCTAACACATTCATCTGAGATTCCTTTCATACCTTTGCTAAAATACTGCAGTGGAGATAAACAGCACACAATCAAATTTAGTCTTAAAACACTGATCATGCAAAGTAACTTCAGGCTGAGAGGAATTTTAACACTGATGATAGTGTGGGCAGCCCAATTCTTCCATTAACTTCACCAGTGGCAGCTCGTTAGATAGTTTTCAAAGTTAAATGTACCCTAATGTATTTAGGAAAATTGCCCCTAAGAAAGTGGTGGTGAACTATCTTCTTGAGCTAGTGAATGCATTCAGGAACTACCATAGTGTTGTTAAGAACAGAGTTCCAGGATTTTGACCCAGTCATACTGGAGGAACATATATACTTCCAAGTCAGGATGGTGAGTGGATTGGAAGAACCTGCAGTGCATGTTGTTTCCATGTATCTGCTGCCCTTGTCCTTTTATATGGTGGAGATTGTGGGTTTAGAAGGCGTTGTTTAAGGAACCTTGGTGAATTTCTGAAATGCATCTTGTGGTTGGTGCACACTGCTGCTACTGAGCATCGATGGTGGATCGAGAGGATATTTATCATTCTAAATGATAAAGGTTAGGGGCTTGGAAGATGTTGAAGGAGACTAGGTGAGTTGTTGAAATGTATATGGTTTACACTGCAGTGACTAATCATTGAAATCACCACATCTCCTGCCACCAGACTATGACAGGAAGTCTGCATACTGAAGTAATTGATGTGTGCCTGGAACCAGAATTAATCTCCAACCCATTCACAGGCACATGTGCAGGACCAACTGATGCTGTACCTTCGGGCATCACACATTTTATTTGATTCACTGTGACGCGTGAGCATTGCTGGCTGACTAGCATTTATTATTAGTCTCTAGTTCTTCAGAAGGTGGTGAGCTGCCTTCTTGAACTACTTAAAAAAATCACACAACACCAGGTTATAGTCCAACATGTTTATTTGGAAGCATTAGCTTTAATAACGCTGCTCCTTCATCTGTCCATGCACTATAGGTAGACCCACAATGCCACAAGGGAGGGAATTCTAGGACCAAAAGAGAAAATGCTGGAAAATCTCAGCAGGTCTGGCAGCATCTGTAAGTAGAGAAAAGAGCTGACGTTTCAAGTCTAACTGACGCTTTGTCAAAGCTTTGACAAAGGGCAATTAAACTCAAAATGTCCGCTCTTTTCTCTTCTTTTAGATGCTGCCAGACCTGCTGAGATTTTCCAGCATTTTCTCTTTTGGTTTCAGATTCCAGCATCCGCAGTAATTTGCTTTTATATAGGGAATTCTAGGATTTTTACCCAGCGACAGTGAAGGAATGATGATATATTTCCAAGTCTGGATGGTTAGTGACTTTATTATTATTCATTCACGGGATGAGGGTGTTGCTGGCTGGAGCACCATTTATTGCCCATCCCTAAATGCCCAGAGGGCAGTTAAGCATCAACCACATTGCTGTGTCTGTAGTCAAATGTAGTCACAGGTAAGGATGGCAGTTTCCTTCCCTAAAGGACATTAGTGAACCAGATGGGGTTTTTCCTGACAATTGACAATGAATTCATGGTCTTATTAGACTCTTAATTCCAGATTTTTTTAATTGAATTCAAATTCCACCATCTGCCATGGCAGGATTCAACCCCAGGTCCCTAGAGCATTACCTGGGTGTGGAGATTAACAGTCCAGTGATAATACCACTCGGCCATCACTGCTCTCTCTTGCAGGTGATTGTGTTCCCATATTGTCTGCTGCCATTGTCCTTTTAGATGATAGTGGTCATGGATTTGGAAGATGCTACCAAAGCATCTTTCGTGAATTTCTGCAGTGCATCTTGCAGATAGCATCAGTGGTGGAGAGAGTGGATTTTTGTGGATCAAGCAGGATGCTTTGTCCTGGATGGAGTGAAGCTCCTTGAATGTTGTTGTAGCTGCACCCATCCAGGCAAGTGGGGAGTATTCCATCACACTCCTGACTTGTGCCTTGCAGATGGTGGACAGTCTCTGGGGACTCAGGAGGTGATCTACTTCTTGCAGCCACTGCATTTATGTGATATGTCCAGGTGAGTTTCTGGTCAATGACAACCCCAATGATATTGATAGTGGGAGTTTCAGTGATGGTAACACCATTGAATGTTAAGAGCCGGTGGTTAGGTTGACCCTTACTGGAGATGGTCATTACCTGGCATTTGTATGGTGCAAATGTTGTATGGTGACTAGAACTTGTTGTTCTAGTCACCAAATTCCAGTCACTGGTCCACTTGGTATTCCACTCATTGCATCCCTTTCTGTCCCATTCCCAACCCTTGCAAACTCCCTCACACTCAAAGGGTATGGTAAATGGTGACAGAACAGGGCAGTGAGTCGGAGAGGGGCTGTGAGGAGTCCTGAGCAACTAGGAGAAAGTGAGGACTGCAGATGCTGGAGTACCAGAGTTGAAAAATGTGGTGCTGGAAAAACACAGCAGGCCAGGCAGCATCCGAGGAGCAGGAGAATCGACGTTTCGGGCATAAGCCCTTCTTCAGGAATCCTTCAGATTCCTGAAAAAGGGTTTATGCCCTAAACGTCGATTCTCCTGCTCCTCGGATGCTGCCTGGCTTTTGTGTTTTTCCAGCACCACATTTTTCAACTCAGGAGTCCTGAGCAAGGCAGACAAGTGTTGGGAGTTGGGCTGCATGAATATCATGAACCCCGGATTTGAATTGAATTGATTCAGAAATAAGTCCTTTCATTGGTCCTCTTCTTTGATGCAAGTAGTTAACCACAGCAGTGATGTGGCAGGCACAGTGACCACCTGGTGCTAACTGTGTCTCTGTAGTACTGGCCTCTGCTAATTCACCCTTAGGAAAAACAAAACTAACAAAAGAAAGCAGCATTTTGATAGCTCCAACTTCAATATAAATAATGTTTAATCAATAAAATAATCCAATTAGACAATGGGGAAGCAGAGAATTAGGAGTAAGAAGAGTGAATATGATTAAATGATTAATTTTGATATTGTAATTTTATTTGCTTTTGGCTAAGATTAATACAATAAACTTCTCTTGACACATTGGAGATCTTTATCAATGTAACTTTTGCAGTTGTTTCAGCTCAGGATTGTGAACAAAAATGGACCAGATTGGAATAGTGTAAGACAACAATGATTTCTCTCAGGTGAAAGTGAGGACTGCAGGTGCTGGAGATCAGAGTCAAAAAATATGGTTCTGGAAAAGCACAGCTAGTCAGGCAGTATCCGAGGAGTGGGAGAGTCAACATTTCGAGCATAAGTTCTTCTTCATTCCTGATGAAGAGCTTATGCTCGAAATATCGAGTCTCCTGCTGCTCGGATGCTGCCTGACTGGCTGCACCTATCCAGCACCGCACGTTTTGACAATGATTTCTCTCAGGCCACTGACTGTCAATGGTTTGAATTTCTTAGCAACTCATAACTACGGTCAAACAGAACAAGCTGAGAAATGGTCATTCTTTTCCATTTTGCTTTAAACACTAGAGCTAATAACCTTTAGACTACTGAAACATATTTAATAGCCTTTCTGCATGATTTCTGTTCTATACTATTTCAAAGTGTAACATTGAAGAGTAATAACGTAGGTGGTCAGATTCCAATGTTCAATGTGGGTTTTAACCCTCATTTAAGATTTTGATTTTTGAACAATAAAATGAAACCAGTTTCAGGCACCAGGTGTAATTGGTCGCCCAGTGATTTGGTCACTATTACATGCAGTTCTTTCAGGATGTTGAATAACATTGATAATTAAACAGTCAACATACACAGTCAGTCATTATTTTATTTGTTTCAATATTAAATCTTGGTACATTGTTTGGCTTGACTTTTATTGTATGATCATTAAAATGTGCATGAAGGTCAGTTTGTGTTCATAGAATCATAAATCAGACAGTACAGAAAAGGCCTCATGTCCCTTCACATCTGCATGACAAAAGTACTCTAAATCTACACTGGTCCCACTTTCTAGAATTTGGTTCATAACCCGGAATGTTATGACATTTCAAGTGCTCATCCAAGTATTATTTAAAGGGTATGGGGTTACCCACTTCAACTAACCTCCGAGATGGTTCATTCCCCCATCACCGTCTGGGTGAAAATATTTTTCCTGAAATCCCCCCTTCTATACCTCCTGCCTTTCACCTTAAAATTTTGAAAATATTTTAATTGGTGCTAGTAAAATATAATGCAGTTCACTGCTTGCTGAGTAGGAATCAGTAAGAATTGTCTGATAATGTTCATGTGCCAAAAGATTTATTGAATTCTGAACTGGGAAACGAGTTATGAAATCAAATTTTACCTTTAGAATGAGCAAGGGAAAAGGATATTGGAGGTGGCACAGAATTGAGAACTTGCCCCTGTCTAGAAGCTGAGTTAAAATGACTGGCACTGTCAGGATGCTGCCAAGATGAGGAGTGTTATGGGGTGACCTGAGAATCTGGGATTATTTTCCTTCAAATAGAAAAGACTAAGGAGACATTTAAAGCAAAAGTGAGGACTGCAGATGCTGGGCATTAGAGTCGCGAGTGTGGTGCTGGAAAAGCACAGGAGGTGAGGCAGCATCTGAGGAGCAGGAAAATCGACATATTCCTGATGAAGGGCTTTTGCCCGAAACGTTGATTCCCCTGCTCCTCGGATGCCACCTGATCTGCTATAGAGACATTTAATACAGGTGGTTCAAACTTATAAACAATTTCTCCAAATAATTAAGCAAAAACAATTTCCAGTGTCAGTATGATTGGTAACCAGAGGAGACATATTTCAAATAATTTCCAAAAGAACCAGAGCAGAAGATGAGATGAAATGTTATTGAAGCAGAGAATTGTTACGGGGCTGGACTTTCTGGGACCCATGGGTTGTGTCTCTGGCAGGGAAGGGAGTGGTGGGAGGGGATGGGGGATGTATTGGTGCAGGACAGGAGGGCAGGGGGCAGACGAGGTAGGGAGTAGATAAAGTAGGTTGGGTAGCTAGTTCACTAATTCCTGGGGCTCATCCCAAAATATGCTGTGTGTGGTGGGCACCAAAAACAGCAGCTCCCCTGCAACATTTACCAGAATGGACTTGGTCAGTCAGACTTGTTATTCAACACAAGAATGCAAGCTATTTTCTTTTAAAAAAACATACTTTTAAATGGTTGAGAAAGAAGGAAAGATAATATATTCCCACCTTGGGGGCACACCCCTTCTGAGTACCCTAATCCTTTCCTACCTCCTGCTCTCTAACCACCTCCATCCACACCCTTCCCTTCCCTTTGCTGTTTAAACTCTCCCTGACTCCAGGATCCACTGGGCCTTGAGTCAGTGTTCAGTACAAACTCTGCCCATTGCCCAGCTCTTGGCATTATCAGTGTTGCTGGGCTGCTGCCCAGTTTGATGGACCAACAGCCCCAGAGACCGGATCTACCTCTCCCAGATTAGCCTCTCCTCAGTATGCTGTGGCTGTAGACACACTGCTTGTTCTGTCAGCTGTCAAGTGAATTCTCTCAGGGTTGAAGGGGAAAACATGTCTCCCCTCCCCCAGGAAAATCCTACAATGGTGTGCAATCTGTTGCATGAAAGGGTCACAGAAATACATTCAATATTAATTTTAGGAAGAAAGTTGGACATAAATTTGAGGAAAAAAACATGCAAGGTTTTGGGGAGAAAAGCAGGGTTAACCAGACTAATTTGGCTAGCTTATTTCAAAGTTCCAATTAAGACAAATGGCCTCCTTCTGTCCTGTAAGATGCTATGATTTGTGGTGCATCTAATTCTTATAAAGTGCCTAACTAATGTCATTGTTTTTTATTTTGTAAAATGTAACACTAAAGATGAAAGTATAGTGATTGTTTACAAATCATATGTGCTTCAGAGACCCATATGATATTGTCTCTTGGCTTTGTGTTTGTCTGTAATGGAATCGAATGCAAGCAGCTTGTTTGGCTAAAATTATTGTACTGTATTGTGTTGGAAAATAATGCTGAACTGAGTGCAGTCTTTGTTTTACTTATTGTAAATTGCATGAGGCTACCCAATGTTGACGTTTTGAAAAGGGTATAATATATTAAAATGTAACTTGTTCACTGTCTCAGAATTAATTCTTTTTAAAAAAAATTCATGCTACATTTTTAGATTAAAATTTTAAATGTTTCTGATTAGATTAAATTTTAAACTCTGCTCTTATCTAACCTTTCACATTCTATCCACAAACTTTCTTTCCCATGTTGTCCCAATCTTCAACCTGAATTGGCTTTTTAAAGGCCTCATTCTAATTTTATCATATCCATCATACATAAATGATTTGAAGGAAGGAGTAGGTTGCATCATTAGCAAGTTTGCATATGACACTAAGATTGGTGGAGTAGCATATAGTGAAGGGGACTGTCAGAAAATACAGCAGAGTATATGTAGATTGGAGAGTTGGGCAGAAAAATGTATGGGCAGCACAGTAGTTAGCACTGATGTCTCAGCACCAGAGACCCGGGTTCAATTCCCGCCTCAGGCAACTGACTGTGTGGAGTTTGCACATTCTCCCCGTGTCTACATGGGTTTGCTCCGGTTTCCTCCCACAATCCATAAATGTGCAGGTTAGGTGAATTGACCGTGCTAAAATTGCCCGTAGTGTTAGGGGAATGGGTCTGGGTGGTTGCGCTTCGGTGGGTCGGTGCGGACTTGTTGGGCCGAAGGGCCTGTTTCCACACTGTAAGTAATCTAATCTGGGCAAATGTGAGGTGATGCATTTTGGAAGATGCAATTCCAGAGCGAACTATGCAGTAAGATGTTCACCAGGATGTTGCCTGGTATGGAGGACGCTAGCTATGAGGAGAGGTTGAGTAGATTAGGATTATTTTCATTAGAAAGATGGAGGTTGAGGGGGGACCTGATTAAGGCCTACAAAATGATGAGAGGTACAGACAGGGTGGATATTAAGAAACTTTTTCCCAGAGTGGAGGACTCAATTACTAAGGGTCATGAGTTCAAAGTGAGAAGGGAAAACTTTAGGGGAGATATACAGAGAAAGTTATTTACACAGAGGGTGGTGGGGGCCTGGAACGCATTGCCAGTGGAGGTGGTAGAGTTGGGCACGATAGCGTCATTTAAGATGTATCCAGACAGATACATGAATGTGCAGGGAACAATAGGTGACAGGTTTAGATAGAGGATCTAGATTGGCGCAGGCTTGGAGGGCTGAAGGGCCTGTTCCTGTGCTGTAATGTTCTTTGTTCATGGCATGTTATTTTTGTTTGCCCTAGGATTTACACAGAAATGAGTGAATGCAAAACATTCTGGTGGATCATTCTGATTGTAATCTGATGTGTGCAATGTCAGAGCACAGACACCTGAACCTGCTTCAGAGTTTGATTTAGAGTCCTAAGGATGGAGTTAACCCTTTGGCCCAAACTGGTCCATGCTGGCCAAAATGGCCATCCATGTGAACCTTATTTCCTGCACTTGGCCCATATCCTTCTAATCCTTTCATATCCATCCGTTCGTCCAAATGCCTTTTAAATGTTGTTAATATACCCGCCTCAATCTCTTCCGCTGGCAGCTCATTCTACATGCGTACCACCTTCTTGTGTAAAAAGGTTGCCCCCGCCCCAGGTTCCCTTTTATTCTTTCCCCTGTAATCTTAAACTGATGCCCTCAAGTCCTCGATTCCCCAACCCTGGGAAAAAGACTGTGTGCATTCACCCTATCCATGCCTCTCACGATCTTGTACACTTCTATATAATAGCCTGCTCAGTCTCCTACACTCTAAAGAAATAGGTTCTAGCTTATCCAACCTCTCCCTATAACTGAGACCCTTGAGTCCTTGCAACGAACTTGTCCATTTCTTCTGCATTCATTCCAGTTTAATAGTCTCTTTCCTACAGCAAGATGATGAAAACTGAACACAATACGCCAAGTGTGGCCTCACCAAAGTCCTGTACAACTGCATCATAACTTCCCAACTTCTACAGTCAGTGCCTTTACTGATGAAGGCAAGTGTGCCAAAAGTCTTCTTTGCTGCCTTTCTACCTGTGACTCTAGGAGAACCATGCATCTGAACTCTAAGTTCCCTCTGTTCCACCACACTCCTTAAGGCTCTACCATTCATCATGAAACCATGAAAACTGATTTGACTTTTAAAAATGCAAGACCTTACACTTATCTATAATAAACTCCATTTGCCATTTCTCAGCCCACTTCCGCAGCTGATCATGGTTCAATCGCACTGAGACTGATTCCTCACCCAGCATTAGGCAGAGAAATTGCAACATTCAAAGATTCATTGAACTACTGACCTGAACAATTATACTAAGCTGTGATAAATCAATGGTTGCAGAATCAGAGAGCATAGCAGCTTGAGAAACTGTATTGCAATGAATTTAAAAATCAGTTCAACTGCTACAGGACAAAACTGTCCTGCCATAAAGATTCTGACTGAGTGATAGGTTTGCTGCTGATTGTAGAAGTGAGTGTCTCTCCTGCTCAGGGATTTTTTTGGACCATTGCCCAGTCATCAGCTCATTACATGTGTAAGCATGAGGAGCAAGTTGAACCATGTGGCAAGGGGAGTGTAGGAAGTCAATACCCACTCTGTTATTTTTTTCAGGTCGAAGGTCCTGCTCTATATCTAATGCTGACACAGGGACAATGTTCAAACTCCAACAGACAGGTGCCTAAGGCTGGAATTAAACCTGTGTCCCAGATGCTGTGAGACAATAGTGCCAACCTCTGAGCCATTGCCACCCCATGTTGAGTGTTGATCTGATTCCAGATCCTGTCAGACTTGTGCAGCTCCCACCTTTCTCAGAACTAAACCCAGTGATCCAGGAACCCAAAGCCCTCCTTCCTGCATCAACTCTTCAGTCATACATAAGAACTAGGAGCAGGAGTATGCCGCTGGCCCTTTGAACCTGTTCTACCGCTCACTAAGATCATGGCTAATCTTTTCATGGACTCAGCTCCACTTACCTGCATTTTCACCATATCCCTTGATTCCTTTATTTTTCAAAATCAGCTTTAAAAGCAATTATTGAAGTAGTGTCAACTACTTTCCTGGGCAAGGAATTCTATCGATTAACAACCCTCTGGATGAAGAAGTTCTTTCTCAGTTCAGTTCCTCTAATCTTGAGGCCATGCCCTCTTGTCCTAGTTTCACCTCCCAGTGGAAACGTCCTCTCTATTTCTATTTTTTTCTATTCCCATCATAATTTTATATGTTTCTATAAGATCCCCTCATTCTTCTAAATTCCAATGAATATAATCCCAGTCTACTCATTCTCTCCTCATAAACCAATCCCATCAACTCAGGAATCAACCTTGTGAACCTCCTCTGCACCCTCTCCAATGCAAGTACATCCTTTCTCAAGTAAGGAGACCAAAACTTCACGCAGTACTCCAGGTGTGGCCTCAAGAGCGCCTTATACAGCTGTAACAATACCTCTCTGCTTTAAAACTCAACTCCCTTAGCAATGAATGACAAGATTCCATTTGCCTTCCTTATTACCTGTTGAAAATGTGTTGCTGGAAAAGCGCAGCAGGTCAGGCAGCATCCAGGGAACAGGAGAATCGACGTTTCGGGCATAAGCCCTTCTTCAGGAATGAGGAAAGTTTGTCCAGCAGGCTAAGATAAAAGGTAGGGAGGAGGGACTTGGGGGAGGGGCGTCGGAAATGTGATAGGTGGAAAGAGGTCAAGGTGAGGGTGATAGGCCAGACGGGGGTGGGGGCGGAGAGGTC
>NC_057743.1:42969688-42978905 GCF_004010195.1 Chiloscyllium plagiosum | reverse complement strand
GGTCTTTACGGAATGCTGGTAGGGGAGGGGAGGGAAATATATCCTTGGTGGTGGGGTCCGTTTGGAGGTGGCGGAAATGGCGGCGGGTGATGCGCTGTACATGGAGATTGGTGGGGTGGTAGGTGAGGACCAGTGGGGTTCTGTCCTGGTGGCGGTTGGAGGGGCGGGGTTCAAGGGCGGAGGATCGGGAAGTGGAAGAGATGCGGTGGAGAGTATCGTCGACCATGTCGGGGGGGAAATTGCGGTCCTTGAAGAAGGAGGGCATCTGTGTTGTACGTATTTTGAACTGGTCCTCCTGGGAGCAGATGCGGCGGAGTCGAAGGAATTGGGAGAATGGGATGGCGTTTTTACAGGGGGCAGGATGGGAGGAGGTGTAGTCCAGGTATCTGTGGGAGTCGGTCGGTTTGTAGTAGATGTCCGTGTTGATTCGGTCGCCTGAGATGGAAATAGAAAGGTCGAGGAAGGGGAGGGAGGAATCTGAGACTGTCCAGGTGAATTGCTGTGGGAGTCGGTCGGTTTACCTGTTGTACCTGCAGACCAACCTTCTGTCATCATGCACAAGGACACCATTCATCTTTTCTATCCACCCTGTTCCTACATTCACTAACACATGGCATGAGGTGTAATCTCGAGACGCAACCTTTGAGGTCCTGATTTTTAACACCAGGTTATAGTCCATCAGGTTTATCTGGAAGTACTTGCTTTTGGAGCACTGCTCCTTCATCAGGTGGTTGTGGAGGTTAAGATCATGCTCACAGAATTTATAGCCAAAGGGAGTCAGGGAGATGTGATACAGTAAACCATCTTAGATTAAAACTATTATCTTTTAGAATGGGATATGCTGATTTCTGTTCTTTGATATGTAAATCCCAGAACTTCTTTTAAATTACATTCTCAAGTTAGCTCAGCTTTTTAACCAATAGGTGTGAAGTCTGTCTGTATCCCAATGCTATGTCAGACTGACAAACCCTCTGGATAGTTTTACAGAGTTTTACATGGATTCATGCAGTTTTTGAGCAAAATGAAATGTGATTCTGCAAAAACAAATTCACCCCATAAGCTTATATGTGTGAGCATGTAGAAATGACAGATTGAGTGTGCAAGTGAGTATAGTTATGTGTGTTTAAGCTTGGTTAAGTGTGTGTGTGAGATGGGATATGTGTGAAAGGGTGTGTGTGTGTGTTGGTGTTTGTGCAAAGGTTTATGTGTGTGCATATGAGAGAGGCTTGTTATGAGGGAGTGTGTGTGTGTGTGTGTGTGTGTGTGTGTGTGGGGGGGTGGGGGGGCGTGTGTGTTTGTGGTGCAATGGGGTCACCTGTATTGTGACATGAACCCAAGGTCCCGGTTGAGGCCATCAAATGTCCCAGACCGCTGAAGTGTTCTCTGACTGGGAGGAAACACTCCTGATGGTGATCATTGCGCGATATCCATTCGCGTTGCCTTAGCGTCTGCTTGGTCTCGCCAATGTACCATGCCTTAGGCATCCTTGTATGAGATACACAATGTAGGCCGAGTCACATGCGTACCTGCTGTGTACATGGTGGGTGGTGTCCCCATGCGTAATGGTGGTATCCGTGTCTTGCAGTGATTGCCATGACAGGATTGTATGGTGTTCTGGTCGATGTTGTCCTGAAGGCTGGGTAGCTTGCTGCGAATAATGGTCTGTTTAAGCTTTGGTGGTTGTTTAAAGGTGAGAAGTGGAGGCGTAGGGAAGGTCTTGGCGAAGGTGCTCATTCTCATTGATACTGTGTTGCAGGCTGCGAAGAACATGGCTTTTCCACTCCTGGGAAGTGCTGGAAAACGAAGGGTACCCTATCTGTTACAAACTGAGACAATGTCATGAGGAGGTCATTACAGTTTCTTGTTGTGGCACATCGGAACTGGCGGTCGATGAGTTGAGCATCTTATGAGGGCATCCCTGAGTACTTCCAAGTGCACGTCACGTTCCTCCTCATCTGAACAGATCCTGTATATGTGTAAGGCTTCTCCATCAGGGATGGCTGTTTTAATATGTTTTTGTGGAAGCTGGAGAAATGTAGCATTGTGAGGTTATCCGTGGGTTTGCGGTAGAGTGTGGTGCTGAGGTGCCTATACTTGATGGAGATGCATGTGTCCAAGAATGAGACAGATGCTAAAGAGTAGTCCATGGTGAGCTTGATGGTAGAATGAAATTTGTGTAGTTGTCACTGTGTAGTTGTTTCAGTGACTCCTCGCCCTGGGTCCAGATGGAAGAAAATGGTGTCAATGTACCAGGTGCTCAGTACTGGTTGGAGGTCCTGCGTAGAAAAGAAGTCTTGCTTGAACCTCTGCATGAAAATGATGGCATATTGGGGTGCAGATTTGGTCCCCAAGGCCATTTCATATGTCTGAATGAAAAACTGGCTGTCAAAGGTGAAAACATTGTGATCGAGGAAGAAGCAGATGAGTTGCAGGACAGTGCTCAGAGATTGGCAGTTGATGGTGTTGAATACTGAGGCTGTTGCCCTGCTGCCATCATTATGGGGTTGCTGGTGTAGAGTGCTGATACACCCATTGTGACGAGGAATGTTTCCAGTTCGACTGGTCTGTGGGTTCAGAGTTTCTGTTAGAAATCTGTAGTGTCATGACAGAATCTGGGAGTCATCTGTACAATGCAGTAGAAGTCCCCTACGCAAGATGTACATGGACTGAGAGTGCTTAGAGAACTCTGAAGGACTGGATCCAAAGTCTGATCAAGGTGTTTAGCTCACAGGTATGCTGTTTGATCGGATCGGCCTGCAGTTGCCTGTAGTGTTCCTGATTGTTCAGCTTTCGGTATGCTTCCTTGCAGTAATCTGTTCTATTCTGAATGATGATGGCTCCTCTTTTATCTGCTGGTTTGAAGAGGGTGTTGTGATTGGTTTTGAGAGCATGGATGACGTCGTGATTGGGTGATGTTTTGCTTTACCTTGTGGATACAGTTGATGAAGCTGGCATTTATATATTTCCTGACGGTTTGAGCATACATGTCAAGCCCAGGTCAGCAGCTTTCCAGTGGGGCCCAGGTTGACTCCTTCATTGGTCACTTTTCTGTGGATCCCCATTATGACTGTTTTGGTTCCTTCGTGGGCTCATTGGGATCATTGCTAATATTTTGAAAGAATTCCCAAAGTCTCATTTATCTGATAAATTCCTCCGTGTCTGCCGCAAGAACCATGGGATCCATTTTGATGGTGGGGCAGAAATTGAGTCCTCGGCTAAGAACTTCAATCTCTTTTGGTTAAAGGGTGAGGTCTGATAAGTTGACATTTGATTTCCCCGTGGTGATAATATTATTCACTGTGGGGCCAGGGGAGGCTTGGCTACTGCTGGTGGTGATGCCAAATTTCTCGAGTTTCTTATTCTTGGTGTGCATGCACATAGTGTAGTTGTGTCACGTACGTGCACTGCTGTATCCTGAGCGCAAGCTGAAAGAGTGGACTCTATCTTGATTTCAAGGTAATGGTTCCTGCTGTAGAGGAAGTTAGTGTACAACATGATTGAGGAGTTTGCAAGAGATGCAGCAGCAAAGTCTCTCAGCGTAGCTTGTGTTGTAGGTCAACTTGAGTAGGTTCGTGATCCATAATCCTTTTGGAATCTTTCCTACTTTCTTGTATTTCTGCAGAAACTTGATGGCTCTATCGATATGCACGATCTTCGTGAAAATCCTCTCCTCTGAGCTGGCAGTTAGTTGTATCAATGGTAGCCATGATGTGGAGATGCCGGTGTTGGACTGGGGTGGACAAAGTTAAAAATCACACAACACCAGGTTATAGTCAACCAGTTTATCTGGAAGCACTAGCTTTCGGAGCACTGCTCCTTCATCAGGTGGTTGTGGAGCAGGGTCATAAGACACAGAATTTATAGCAAAAGGTTACAGTGATGCAATAATACATTGAACAAACCTAGATTGTTAAGTTTTTCATCTTTTAGAATGGATTTGCTGATTGTGGCTCTTTAATATGTAAATCCCAGAACTTCTTTTAAGTCACATTCTCAAGTTAGTTTCAGGTTTTATAACAAAAGGTGACATCTCAGATCAGACAAAGGCTTAAAGGTGTGAGTCAGACCAATCTTGAGTCAGACAGATTCTGTTTGCAAAGTGGAATTTACAAATATTATATGGATTGACTGCCTTCATTGACTGCTGCAGGTTCTGCACTTTTTGAGCAAAATAGAATGTGTCTGCAAATATAATTCTGCAAATACAAATTCAACCCATAAACTTATATGTGTGTGCACCTGCAGGAAAGAGAGAGAGAGAGAGTGTGTGCATGAGAGTGTGTGCGTTTGAGAGTGAGTGCACATGTGAGTGTGTTTGTATGTGTGCAAGCTTGATAAAGTGTGTGTGTAAGTGTGATGACACATAAGCCTGTGAGAGGGTGCTCACAAACTCTCTCTCATATGCACACACATACACCTCCCACACTCACACCATGCACGCACCCTTTCACAGACTTATGCTCCATTACACTCACACTCACATATTATGTTTTAATGCAGGCAGTCAATCCATACAATATTTATAAATCCCACTTTAGAAATAGAATCAGTCTGACTCAAGACTGGTCTATCTCACACTTTTAATGCATTATCTGAGCTGAGATGTCACCTTTTGTTATAAAACCTTAAATTAACTTGAGAATGTGACTTAAAAGAATTCTGGGAATTACATATTAAAGAATCAAAACCAGCAAATCCATTCTAAAAGATGAAAAACTAGGTTTGTTCAATGTATTATTGCATCACTGAAATTTTTTGCTATAAATTCTGTGTCTTATGGTCCTGCTCCACAAACATCTGATGAAGAAGCAGTCTTTGAAAGCTAGTGCTTCCAAATAAACCTGTTGGACTATAACCTGGTGTTGTGTGATTTTTAACTTTGTCCACCCCAGTCCAACACTGATTCCTCCAAATCAAGTCTTCAGTCAATTCAATTCACTCCAGATGATATCAAGAAATGGTTGGAGGCACTGGATATTACGAAGTCTGTGGGCCCTGACAACATTCAGGCTATAGTGCTGTGCTCCAGAACCTGCCACACTCTTGGCCAAGCCGGTCCAGTACAGCGACAACACTACCATCTATCCAACAATGTGGAAAAATTGCCCAAGTATGTCCTGTAGACAAATCCAACCAAGCCAGTTACCACCTAAACAGTCTACTCTTGATCATAAGTGATGAAAAAATATTATCAACTGTGTTATCCAGCAGCACCTACTCAGCAATAACCTGCTCAGTGACACCCAGTTTGGGTTCCACCAGGCCCACTCAGCTCCAGACCTCATTACAGCCTTGGTTCAAACATGGACTAAAAAGCTGAATTCCAGAGGGGAGGTGAGAGTGACATCATGGGTATATTTGACTGAGATTGACAATAAGGAGCCCAAGAAACTGGAATCAATGGAAATCATAGGAGTATTTCTCCACAGGTTGGAGTCATACCTGATGCATAGGAAGATTGTTGTGGTTGTTGAAGATCAGTCATTTCAGCTCCAGGACATCTCTGCAGGTGTTCCTCAGGATAGTCCCAACCATATTCAGCTGCTTCATCAATGACCTTCCCTCCATCATAAGGTCAGAAGTGGGGATGTTCATTGATGACTGCACAATGTTCAGCACCATTCATGACTCCTCAGATACTGAAGCAGTCCATATTGAAATACAATAAGATCTAGACAATATCCTGGCTTGGGCTGACAAGTGGTAAATGATATTTGCACCACACAAATAGCACAGGCAATGACCATCTCTAATCAGAGACAACCTAACTATTGTCCTTTGGCATTTAGTGGCATTACCATCACTGTACTCGCCAGTTAACATCCTAGGGATTATTGTTGACCAAATACTGAACTGGACTCGCCACATAAATGCTATGTCTACATGAGCAGGTCTGGGGCTAAGAATTCTGCAGCAAGTAACTCAGCTCCTGACTTCCCAAAGCCTGTCCAGCATCTGCAAAGCATAAGTCAAGAGTTTGATGGAATACTCCCCACTTGCTTGGATGGGGGCAGCTCCAACAACACTCAAGAAGCTTAACACCAGCCAGGACAAAGCAACTTGCTTAACTGACACCACATCCACAAACTTCACTCTCTTCACTACCAATGCTCAAGAGTAGCAGTAGGTACCATCTCCAGGATGTAATCAGAAATTCACAAAGGCTCCTAAGACAGCACCTTCTAAACTCACAACCATCACCATCCTGACTTGGAAATATACTGCTCTTTCTTGAGTGTCTGTGGGTCAAACTCATGAAACTCCCTCCCTCATGGCTTTGTGGGTCTACCTATAACAAATGGTCTGTAGTAGTTGAAAAAGACTGCTTGCAACCACTTCCTTAAGCCTGTTGAACCACATTAAAACTGTTCTTTCCAAGACCAATAAAGTCGGGTGGGAGCTGGAACTTAGAGCTTCAGGCCAGAGACAGGAGCTATTACTGCACCACAAGTCATGTGCTTTTCTCATTGCAATGAAATTAACAAGAGTAATTAACGAAATAAACTTTCCATTGACTTACTTTGTAAATAAAGGGGCGCTAAATATAAAATTTGAAAAGTTAGAGTTCTTTATTCACTCACAGGCTTAATGGAACATGGAATGCCTCATTACTCGCAAACCATAATAACATTTAAAGGGGATTATTGCTTCACAATTAAAAATGAAGATAAGAGTGTGGGAAGAAAGTATCAAAATGGAAGCATAACAGGCAGTTGGAATTGGAAAGGCTGCATCAGCACTGACACCTGGTAACCACAGCTTTGGTTCTGTAATATCTTGGAGCCTGTGATTGTTTGAAATTGTCTCTAGGTTACAATTTTATATGTCAGGCCAGAGTGAAGAATTACTTTAATATTTTGTTTTTCAAATATCAAATTGAAACTACATCAAGTAATATTGCCTTGGGTTCAAAATATCCTACAAAGATATAAAACAGAAAGGAAATTGAATTGATGTAAAGAACAATTTGGGGATTGGAAAAGACAATAAACAAATATAAAATGGTGATTAAATAATATTCCAACAATGTTGTTTTTAGTACATTAATTTTTTTAATCTTTTGTTAACATTTAATTGTTCTACAATAAACATGGTTCTGCAAACCATTCTCTTTTTATATTGCATACATGCAGCACACTTGACCTTTGTTTAACTGGTGATGATCTCTGAACATGTTGAAATATTTTCCTGCTTTTTATGGAATATGAGTTGTATTTTTCTTGGAAAAACATGGGTCAAATATAGTACAAATCTGCCAAGGTTCACAATGGACCATGCTGAAGTTCAGATTGTAGGTGCTAGAGGGGAGAGCTGTAGGAGTTACTGATAACAGTTTTGTAAACAATGGTTTACCAATGACTCATTCACGTTCAAGTTTATTTTTTTTTGTATTCTTCCATTTCCTTCAAACTGAATCTGTCTTAAACAGACTCAATGGTGTATTTGATTCAAAATTTATCTGAGTCCAATAAGAAAACACTGCCCAATTCAGAAAGATTTGCCTCTGTTCTGGTTCCTCGTGTCCTTATTTTCTTGATGGGTGGCTTTCTTCCATATTGTTAACTTTAAGAGTTTAATGGAGGCTTGCAGGGATTTTACTACACAGTGCCCTGATTTTCATTTCTCATCTGGGGGTGGGTGGAGGAGTGCAGAGTCTGGAGAAATTGCAGCTCTTATCATCCTGACCTTTATAAATGGCTGAGCACAGTAAAGTGCTGGTAGGTTTAGAACATAGAACATAGAACATAGAAGAATACAGCGCAGTACAGGCCCTTCGGCCCTCGATGTTGCGCCGATCCAAGCCCACCTAACCTACACTAGCCCACTATCCTCCATATGCCTATCCAATGCCCGCTTAAATGCCCATAATGAGGGAGAGTCCACCACTGCTACTGGCAGGGCATTCCATGAACTCACGACACGCTGAGTAAAGAATCTACCCCTAACATCTGTCCTATACCTACACCCCCCTTAATTTAAAGCTATGCCCCCTCATAATAGCTGACTCCATACGTGAGGAACTTGTTAAATGTGTTCAAGAAAGTTTTCTTTATCAAGATGAAGACGTCATACTAGGCAAGGAGTAAACCTGACCTCTTGAGAAATAAGGCAGATTGGAGTGTTATTGGGGAAGCTCTTTGGGACTAATAATCATAATTCTATTAGTTTTAAAATAGTTATGGAAAAGGATAGGCCTTATATAAAAATTAAATTTCTTAATTGGATTAAGGCAAATTTTGAAGGCACGACACAAATAGTCTTTCGCAGGTAAAAGAATGGCTGGTAAGTGGGAGGCTTTCAAAAGTGAGATAATAAGAGTTCAGAGGCGTTACCTTATATGTCTGACTTAGAGGAAAGGGTAAGGCTAGTAAGAGTCAGGAACAATGGATAAAAATATTGAGACTCTGGCCAAAAATAGGAAGGAGGTATGTTAGGTATAAACAACTGAGATCAAATTATTCTCTTGCAGTGTATAAGGGGAGTAAGGACATTCTTAAGTGGGAAATCAGGAGGGCAAAAAATGGAGTTCGAGATGGTCTTGGCAGATTAGATTAAGGAGAATCCAAAAGAGCAAAGAGCAACTGGGAAGAGAATAGAGCCACTTTAAATCAATGAGGTCATCAATGTGTGGAACTACAAGAGATGGGAGAAATACAAAATAAATATTTCACATCAGTTTTTAATGTGGAGAAAGATAGGGAGGCTAGGCAACTCAGGGAAATCAGTATTGATATCTTGAAAACAGACAACATCACAGAAGAGGAGGTACTGGAGATCTTAAAAAAGATAAAGGTGGATAAATCTCTGGGACTTGATCAAGTGTATCCCAGGACATTGTGGAAAGTTGGGGAAGAAACTGTGTGGCCCCTAGCAGATATATTTGCATCAGCTATAGCCACACTTGAGAGGCTGAAGGACTGGAGGGTGGCTAATGGTGTGTCTTTATTTTTAAAAGGCTCTAAGGAGAAGCCTGGGAACTATTAATCAGTGAGTCTGATGTCAGTGATGGGTAAGTTGTTGGAGGGGATTCCAAGAGTTAGGATTTACGTGCATTTGGAGAGACAAGGACTGATTTGGAATTGTCAGTGAGGCTTTGTTGATGGGAAATTGTGTCTCATGAACTTGATTGAGTTGTTTTGAGTATGTAATCAAAAAGATTGATGAGGGCAGAGTGGCAGACGTTGTCTACATGGACTTTAATACTGCCTTTGACAAG
>NC_057743.1:42958926-42969025 GCF_004010195.1 Chiloscyllium plagiosum | reverse complement strand
TCCTTATTAAACCACTGCTCCCTCACACGACCCTTTCCTCCCTGTCTGACAGGTACATACTTATCAAGGACACTCAATAGTTGCTCCTTGAACAAGCTCCACATATCAATTACACCCTTGCCTTGAAGCTTACTTTTCCAAGCCACGCATCCTAAGTCATGCCTCACCGCATCATAATTTCCCTGCCCCCATCTATAACTCTTGCCCTGTAGTGCACACTTCTCCCTCTCCATCACTAGAGTAAAAGTCACTGAATTGTGGTCACTGTCCCCAAAGTGCTCATTTACCTCTAATTCTAACACCTGGCCTGGTTCGTTACCCAGAACCAAATCCAGTATGGCCTCACCTCTTGTTGTCCTATCTACATATTGTGTCAGGAAACCCTCCTGCATACATTGGACAAACACTGACCCATCTAATGAACTTGAGCTATAGCTTTCCCAATTAATATCAGGAAAGTTAAAGTCCCCCATAACAACCACCCTATTACTTTCACTCTTCTCTTGAATCATCCTCGCAATCCTTTCTTCTACGTTTCTAGGACTATTAGGAGGCCTGTAAAAAACTCCTAACAGGGTGAGCTCACCTTTCCTATTTCCTAACCTAGCCCAAACTACCTCAGATGGCGAGTCTTCATCCATCGTCCTTTCCACAGCTGTAATACTATCTTTGACAAGCAATGCCAAAGGGTGATAGGTTGGGAGTTTAGGGGAGTAGAGGGGTTCTGCAGCAAGAAGAATGGGGCAAGGGTTGGTTTTCAACAGGAAACACCTCTTCTCAATGTTGAGTCCCTCAATTAGATACTGAGTGCCTTAATCAAGGGAACCCATTACCCCTAGCCCCAGGTGATGACAAGATGGCTATACATTAGTACCTGTCATGAATGCTGCACACTAACAGACCCTTCCTAAGTGGGTTAATCCCAGCAGCCACACGGTCAGGTCATTTTGTGTCCAATTAAGGGCTTTGATTGCCAGGACAGTTTGACCATTGGGCCTCCTGCCCTGAATTAATTTCAGTGCAGATGGGAAGATAGCTAGCTTCAGTTACCCCAGCATCCTGCTGAATATCATTCCCAACTCCAGGCTGACCATAAGAGAGTGCAAAGATTCTGTCCAATCTCCCACATCCATTCAACTGCCTGTGTTTGAATCAATGACCCTCCCAACAAGTTTCCAGTGCATCGTTCCTCAGCTGAGTATTGTCTCATTTCTCTGGAACAACATGGAAAATAATTGTTGGCTGGCCAGTTGGCTTTGTCCACACTTACTTCACAGCAAATAGAGTTTAACATTTTTATTCAGCTTAAGGGCTGGCCAGATTCATGGTTTCTGTGTTTACATTTTTTTATTTGACTGTAATTGCTAGCAGTTACTATGGAAACAGAGTTTAAGTTGTTTCCTTTGGCTGTTGTCCTCACTGTCACAATGTCCTGCCAAGGTGTTTATTTATCATTCACAGAGCTCCCTATAAGGTTTTCTCACATTATGTAAAAGCATTTATTCAATGTTAATTTTCTGATTCGTACTTTTATTGAAAGATTGTCTAATCCGTCAGAAACATTAACATTGCATATTATTATCAAATGTTATGTCATCTAACTCACCCACAGTAATAAACTGAAAGATCTATTAGTATGTCTTTGTCTCCAAAAATTTTAAATCAAGATTGTCAAAGTGATGCTGTAATATCTGGGTAAATGCTGTAGGAAGTGCTAAACATGTAAAAGTAAATGTGATTTATATCTTTGCCTAATTTTGTTTATTGAACTGCGTGTAATAAACCATCTAAAAACAATGATTTGGAGATGCCGGTGTTGGACTGGGGTGTACAAAGTTAAAAATCATACAATACCAGATTATAGTCCAACAGGTTTAATTGGAAGCACACTAGCTTTCGGAGCTACGCTCCTTTATCAGGTGATTTTGGAGGGCTCGATCGTAACACAGAACTTATAGCAAAAATTTGCAGTGTGAACTGAAATTATACATTGAAGAATTGATTGTCTGTTAAGCCTTTCATCTGTTGGAATACAGTGACAGTTTCACTTCTTTCATGTGTAAATCACAAAACCCTTTTTTTTAAAGTTGCATTCTCGGGTTAGCTGTTAACAATGGTGATAGCTAGACAATATGTTGAAGGTGTTAGCCCCCTGTGTTCTCTATCTATGACCTGATGTTTAGATTGATTCCAATCTAAAAAGTGAGATAACAGAGTTTTACATAAATTCATGCAGCTTTTGCGCTCAGAGTTCTATATGAATCTATGTCGGTTGTGGAAGGATCCTTTGGGGCCCTGGACGGAGGTGAGGGGCGAAGATTTTACACCTCTTTCGGTGGCAAGGGAAGTTCCCAAGAGTGGAGGGTGGGTTTGTGGGGGCGTAGACCTAACGAGTGAATCGCGGAGAAAATAGTCTCTGTGCAATGCTGAAACGGGTGGGGAGGGAAATAAATCTCTGGTGGTAGGGTCTGACTGTATGTGGCGAAAATGGTATATGATGATGGATTGTACCCAGAGATTGTGGAATGGAAAGATAAGGACCAGGGAGTTCTATCCTTATTGTGGTTGGAGCTGTGGGGTTCAAGGGTGGAGGTACAAGAATTGGAGAAGATGCACTGGAGGGCATTGTTGACCACATGAGAAGGGGACATTGCCGTCGTTGAAGTAGAAGGCTAGCTGAGATGTTCTGGCATGGAATTGCTCTTCTTGGGAACAGAGGCGAAAGATTTGGTAGTAAGGGATAGTGTTTTTACGGGGTGGGGAGGGCAGTGGAAGGGGGTAAAGATCAGGTAGCTGTGGATGTCGGTGGGTTTGAACTAGATGTCAGTGTTGAGTCAGTTGCCGGAAATAGAGATGGAGGGGTCCTGGAAGGGGAGGGAAGTGTTTGAGATAGTCCAGGTGAACCTCAGGTCAGGGTGGAAGGAATGTGGTGCAGGTCACGAAGAACATGGCATAACTTTTCAGCCCCTGGAAAGTACTGAACAACGAAGGGTACCCTGTCAATTGCAGCACGTGTCTGTCTCCTGAGGAGGTCATTACGGTTCCTTGCTGTGGCACGTTGGAACTGGCGGTCGATGAGTTGAGCATCGTACCCTGTTCTTGTGAGGGCATCCTTGAGTACTTCCAGGTGTCCGTCTCGTTCCTCCTCATCTGAGCAGATCCAGTGTATGCATAAGGCTTGTCCATAGGGAATGGCTGTTTTAATATGTTTTGAGTGGAAGCTGGAGAAGTGTAGCATTATGAGGTTGTCTGTGGGTTTGCAGTAGAGTGTGGTGCCGAGGTGTCCGCCCTTGATGGAGACGCACGTGTCCAAGAATGAGACAGTCGAGAATCTAAAAACAATGTCACCACTATATTCCTATTACTGACTTCGAATTGTAAAACTTTTGTTGAGTTTCTTTATCCTGAGTTCAAGATGCTTTGCATGGTAAACTGCTCAGCTTTTGGCTTTCAGGAGTCTTCGTTAGAATTCTAGAATTATTGGTTAATTAATGCAAAACCTCCCAATCAGAACCAAAACTGACACAATTGCATACATCACCACTAACTCCTGAATCTGAATTACAAACTTGCAATTTGGAAAGATCCCAACTTTGGAATTGGATTAATGGCTCTGGATAGTGAATTCTTGTTTTTGCCTTGAAAGCTGACTTGGGATTTAGTTATAAAATAATGTAGGATTTCACTTACAACTTATACTGATTTTAATCACAAACTCCACAAGCATTATGTAACGTTATATTGTATCAACCTTCTACAAACGTCAATATTGTGGTCCTGAACATTACAGAATTAACTGACTGGGAAGTATAATTACATGAAACATTAATGATTTAAGAAAATAAAGGACTAAAGCTGAAGTATGCCATAAATTACTGCACAGATACTTACACAGTGAAAAGACACCTTACAGTGCAGAAAGAGGCCATTTGGCCCATCATGTCTGCACCAACCTCCAAAGAGCATCTCACTCAGACTCACCCCTCATACCATTTTTACCATGGCTACAATTAACCTGCATATCTTGGACTGTGGAAGATAACTAGAGCACCCAACAGAAACCCATTCAGACACAGAGAGAAAACGTAAGCTCCACACAGACATCACCCAATGCTGGAATCAAACCTAGCAGTATGAAGCAGCAGTGCTAATTATCATGCTGCTCTATGATTGCAGATTGTTAGCCTGTGATTCTACATCTTATTACTCATGTAATACTGCAACATTTACTACTCAGGGCTAACATTAAAAACCTAAATAACATCTACAATCAATGTCTTGTTCAACAAAGACTGGCATTGCTAATACCCATTAAAAAAATTAAAATTACCTAGCATTTCTCTCACTCTTACTGACTTTATTGCTACAAGATACAGTAGTGAGTGGATTAAATGCTTAACCAGTACAGTCTGGGACTTGCAGAGCTACATATGTAGCACAACAGGTCCTGTTTATTACATGCGATTTGAGGTAGGTACTCTCTAAATTGCCTCAGACTCCAATGTAATTTTAGGAAATAGGAATTTAATGAATACCTCGGTGGATCTGTTCAGTTAACATAAACAATTTCCTTTGCTTATCTCTGTCTATGAGAAAAGGTGTTTCATGTTTCAGAAATCTTTTATGATCTCAGTGATCTGGATTCTGATAACAGTGGAACAATTTCTTCAGGGGAACCACTCCAAACTAAATTGCAATCACATTTGTCTCTATAGATATTTCTTATTTCCACCCTGTGCCTAGTTATTAATTGGGGCCACAATAACTGTTTTAACTTTAGTTTATTTGAATGTGATCAAGAAACCCTGAAAAGATTTGGGGTGGTACGGTGACTCAGTGGTCAGCCGCCCCACAGCACCAGGGATCCAGGTTCGATTCCAGCCTCAGGCGACTGTCTGTGTGGAGTTTGCACATTTTCCCCGTGTCTGTGTGGGTTTCCTTTGGTGCTTCGGTTTCCTCCCACAATCCAAAGATGTGCAGGCCAGGTGAATTGGCCATGCTAAATTGCCAATAGTGATAGGTGCATTAGTCAGTGGTAAATGTAGAGTAGGGGAATGCGTTTGGGTGGGTTACTCTCAGGAGAGTCAGTGTGGACTTGTTGGGCTAAATGGCCTGTTTCCATACTGTAGGGGATCTAATCTAATCTACTCCCTCAGCTGTGAAGTATCAGTCTAATTCAGAAGTTGACAACCAGTGTGCTGCAGCAAAGTGTGAAAATTCTCAGGCAGAAATGCCACATCCTGTAGACTACGATACCATGCATGTGGACCTTCATGTCCACAATGGGAAAATCTTCCTGCAGCTGACTTGTGCACATGCAGGTGCATCCATTCTGTATGAGCATGTGAGATGATTGAGGATCATTTCTCTGGGAAGAAGAAACTGCTGATGAGCAGTAGAGAGGTGAATGATTAATGAATAACTGTTAAACCAATCCGCCTGCCTGGACATGTGTTCATGTCAGGTGAATACTTTTGGAATTTTCTTTAGTTAAGCCACTGATCTAAGTCTTAGAAAAGTATTCTAAGAGAAAATGGATAGGTTTCTTGCCAAAGGAGATGATTTGTCTGCTAATTCAATTGATGAAACATCTGAACCTAAGAATAAAAAGCAAGAATTTTTCAGAGGCAGAACAATGAGCATTCTCTGGCCTTTGGATTTTTAAGGGTAGGAGCTGTCACTTGTCCCCTGACTGAATGTCTCATCTGCAGAAAGAAATTGGTAAATAGTTGAGTTAAGCAAATTTTGAAAATCTGTCTGTGCTTGCAGTCATACAGTGTATATTTTTTGCCAGTGGCTTGAAAGCTTAATGCTTTTGATTCTCTTTAACTTGTTGTGTGCACTATGTTGCAAGTCTTCCTAATAAGGCCGTAACCATAGTAAATGCAAGTAAGCATGATGTATATGAACAATCAATTCAGATGAAAAAACGTGGGTGTGCTGTGGAATTGTTTGTCTCACTGAAGTGTGCCTCAATACTGAAATATATGGGAACCACTTGTCAAAATACTGCTTCTGGAGTAGAAGTTGTACAAACAAGCTTCTGACTCAGAGGGAGAAATCACAATGCTAAGCATCAACCAACATGTAAATGCAGTCAATAAATTTATCATGTTTTTGTGCTAATTTTCCAAATGCAAGCTCTCATTGAGTGAGAGTCCATGCCAGAAGTGTCAATTTGAGAAGGATGACAACTGGCAAAAATAGATATCATCAATGATTGAAAAGAGCATCTATTACCCTGGTGCATTATAGCACCAGATTACACAAACTGCAAATCAAGAAACCACTTTGAACTATTAATGCTCAGGTCCAGTAGCACAATCAAGCGCTATGGTGCACCCTCTTCAGTTGCTGTCCAGAGCAGGAAGACATAACCCAACCCAGAGATCAATCCATCACAAAATTACTCTCTACCATCCTCACTGAAGGAAATATTCTTTTGCTACAAGTTTCTGGAATTTCTAGGAAAGCCAAAAAAAGGGTGCGAAAAGGTGAGCAAAGTCAGTATGGGATATAAACACTGCCAGATCTACATAATGCCTCATAAAATGTCAGAAAGGAAAACAGTGAATAAAAAGCTTGTGTCATAGGTTTCCCAAATTGTCCATGAGTCTATTCCCCTCTGTTCCCACGTGGTTTCATTAGTAACTGATTAGCTATTTTTATTCTTGCTGGTAGTTTCAGAGGAAACAGAAGTCAATGGATCCTATCCCTCCTCAGACGCTGTCACCCTCCATAGTAAGGTAAAAACAATGACTACAGATGCTGGAAACCAGATTCTGGATTAGTGGTGCAGGAAGAGCACAGCAGGTCAGGCAGCATCCGAGGAGCAGTAAAATCGACATTTCAGGCAAAAGCCCTTATTTCTGATGAAGGGCTTTTGCCCGAAACATCAATTTTACTGCTCCTCGGATGCTGCCTGAACTGCTGTGCTCTTCCAGCACCACTAATCCAGAACCCTCCATAGTAAGTCTGTCAGATACTGACCTGTCAGGGTGGGCTCCATGAACCACACAAACTGATATTTCACACAGAATTGACCATTGTGGGGAAATCCATTGTACTATGAGACCACACTGCCAAAGAGATTCTAACCCTGTTCAGTTCTGAGTGCTGGATGTTTCATAAATGAAGCTTAATCAGTCAACCACAAAATTGACACACATTTTATAACTATGATATGTATGAAGCCTGATATTTAATTTCAGATGGAGATGTTTTCATGTTTGGTTTGACTATTTTCTACTTTTTAAAATTCACTTGTGGGACATGGCCGTTGCTGATTGGGCTAGCATTCATTCCCCATGCCTAGTTGCCCTTGAGAAGATGATGGTGAGTTACCTTCTTGAACTGCTGCAGTTCTTGTGTTGTAGGTTGATTCACAATGACCTTAGGGAGGAACTTCTAAGATTTTGACCCAGCAACAGTGATGGAATGGTGATTATTTTCAAGTTAGGATGGTGAGTAGCTTGGAGGACTTGGAGCTTAGAGGGGTGTTGTTCCCATGTATCTGCTGCCCTCGTCCTTCCAGATGGAAGTGGTTGTGGTTTAGAAAAGCCTGTCTGGGGATCTTTGGTGAAATTCCTTCAGTGTATTTTGTAGATCGTACACACCATTGCTACTGAGCGTTGATGGCGGCAGGAGTGGATGCTTGCAGATGTAGTCAAGCGAATTGCTTTTTCTCAGTTTGTTTCAAGCTTCTTGAGTTGTTGGAGCTGCAGCCATCCAGGCAAGTGGGGAGTATTCCATCACACTCCTGACTTGTGCCTTGTAGATGGTGGACAGACTTCGGGGAGTCAGGAGGTGAGTTATTCAATGCAGTATTCCCAGCCTCTGACCTGCTCTTGTAGCCATTTTGTTTATGTGGCAGGTCCAGTTGAGTTTTTAGTCAAAGGTAACCCCATCTTCTATTGTTCCTTTGGTATTAATTGCAAGTGTGGAATTGAACAGCATTCACAGATACCACATTTTGGTATTGAAATGCAAACCCTGTTGAAGTAAACCACACAGAATATTGCTCCTGTTAGGAATATTTTATTTAAAGCTAAGTTTAGAGTTAGTTAACTTTCAAAGATGTTGAGGCAGTGGGGAGTGGGTGGGTGGAACAGATGTACGGCAAATGCCCCACAGACAGGAAGGAGTTTGGGTAGGCAGCAGCAATGATTGTTTTCAGCACAAAATGCAAGCTCTGGAGGAGAATATAGTTTTATACTTCTGAAAGTCAACAGATCGGAACAAGGGGATGATTAGTAATCACATGCCCTCAATCGTTCTGGGGGAAGGCTGCGCTGGGCACCCTGTTGTAAAAGAGGAAGACAGGAGGGTGAAGCTGAAGGGATGTTATTGTACATCCAAACTCAAACTGAGTTATAAAGCCCCACAACTCACTGCTCTTACCACCTTACGGACTGAATTAAGGGCGAAAGGGATATCTGTTCTGCATACATTTTGACCTTTCACTCATTATCTGCATTTTTACTGGTTAAGCGTGAACACAGGAAGCAAAAACAATAAATAAATAGTAACCAAATGTACCTTCATAATAATATTCAGGCAAAAACATGGGAGGATTCAACCCCTCCTAGGTATGTTAAAGTTTTAATAACAGTAATGACCAACTTCTAAGGCACACCCAGTAACTGAGGACCTAGGGTCAACAGGCATTAACTCTTCTATCAAAGTAAATTTAAGAAGGTCTGCAGCATGTGACACAAATGCCACATTCAGAGTTGACACAAATCTTGGTATTCAGAGCATTACAAGTGAAATATTGAAACTCTTCATTCTCTCTCCAAGGCATCGCTCCCTCTCTGTTTATCTGTCTCTCTCACTTGAAGTGACTCTCATGTTTCTAAATTTTTCTAAGCTCTGAAATCTCTCTTAACTTTATGACCAGGTACAACAAGAAAGATTATTTATACATAATCAATACACTGGGTTGGAAAGCATTCTTTGTTTAATCTGACCTGCACCAGTCGTGGCATCACCATTATCTGCAGGAAACTGTTGCAATAAGGAATGGCCTGGAAGGAGTTAATGATCATCCTCCATTAAGCTCCATCCATTAGGTTGATGGCACACACAGTCTCTGGGTGGAGACTGAAAGTTCCACACCCACTGCCAAAGGGAGCAGATACATCCATACAACCCAAAGATTCTGCCTGACTGGTGATGTAAGACCACGCAATATACCAGCTTGTCAGTTAAGAACGTATCACTTCTGTAAAGACTCTATGGCTGTGTATCCTCTAACATCAATTGCAAGACAGGCCCCAGCTGAAGTACAGACAAAGGAGGAAAAATGATAACAAATTACCTCTAACTGTCCTTACTATGAACTATTGATTGAAAGCTAGCAGGTATTGCAACGTGGCAGGAGTGGTGATCATGGTAATACCACAGAAAGCACACCCTCTAATGTTCCCAAAAATAAACAAATGACTAATGGAAAGATACAGAAGAATCACTTGAATTGTATTAACTCCCTCAATCTCCTAATCGATAAGGATTTTTGTAATAAAGGTATTTTTCGTTCCTCCAAATCTATGTTAATTTTCCAAGTAGTAAGCTAACTGGTCAAGTGATTTCAGCATTTTATCATTCAACTTTGAAAAGCTCGACTTCTTAACCAAATAAACAAGTCAACAAAAATTGGCCTCCTCGTGTTCACTGTTGCCCAGTGAAACACAACCTCCATGCATAATATTTTGCAAAGCAAACTATTTGAAAGCATCTCTCACGTTAACATTTTAATATTTCTGCCATTCTTGGCTGAGAAAAAGCAAATCTGCTGAAGTAGCAGTTGTCCAGAATAAGTCAATATCAAACATTGTCCTTCTTATCAGGAGGTCTTCCCAACTAGACAGAGGATGCAATTACCACCAACCCAACCTCCACTCCCGGCACCTTCCCCTGCAACCGCAAGAAATGCAAAACTTGCGCCCACACCTCCCCCCTTACTTCCCTCCAAGGCCCCAAGGGACACTTCCATATCCGCCACAAATTCACCTGCACCTCCACACACATCACTATTGCATCCGCTGCACCCGATGTGGCCTCCCCTTTATTGGGGAGACAGGCCGCCTACTTGCAGAAC
>NC_057743.1:42944340-42958816 GCF_004010195.1 Chiloscyllium plagiosum | reverse complement strand
CCTTCCTAACCTGCAATCTTCTTCCTGACCTCTCAGTCCCCACCCCACTCCGGCCTATCACCCTCACCTTGGCCTCCTTCCACCTATCGCATTTCCAACGCCCCTCCCCCCTACCTTTTATCTTAGCCTGCTGGACACACTTTCTTCATTCCTGAAGAAGGACTTATGCCCGAAACGTTGATTCTCCTGTTCCTTGGATGCTGCCTGACCTGCTGAGCTTTTCCAGCAACACATTTTCAGCAGAGGATGCTATTAGTCAGCTTGAGGAAGTAACAGTGGGTGAGGGTGGGAATGTGCTTTGGGGAGCATCTGCAGTTTTCCACAAGTCAGTGGAACAACATCTCATCTTCCACCTGGTCAGCCCAGAGGACTCAACATTGAGTTCTCCAATTTCAAACCATCTCTCTTCCCAGCCCTTCCACTGCTCCCTGCAACCAGCTAGATTCATTCCTCCCATTGACCAACCAGGCAGTACAGTCTACCTGTCCTCACCTATCCCCACCTCACCACCCTGCCCCCACCTCTCCCTTTATCTGCAGCTCCCTCAACATCCACCCCCTGTCCTGAAGAAGGGTTACACCTGAAACGTTGACTTCTCCACCTCCTGATGCTGCCTGGCTTGCTGTTTTTTTCCAGCCTCCTTTCTGTCTATTTTGGACAGCAAAGGAGCTGATGGCTAAGGCCAATTTCAATTCCAGCAACTGGAATGGAATCTGAATGGAAAACTGAGCCAGAAAATCAAGGCACTCAATCAAACAGCAACATTACAGAAAAGCTGCCCACAGCAAAGAGCACACCAACAAGACTGTGTAAAGACCACTTTTAGCATTTTGGACTGTGGGCTAAAAATGGGTGAAGCTACTGCTTTAAAGTAAGGAAGATGCTGTGGTCTTAAATACAAGTTCCTTGAACTGATTGTGAGTTCTATTTACAATGTTGCATTATGGCAGAAACAACCACAGAGGAGAAAGCATTCAAATCTCTTCCTTTCTCTCCCAGGGGGAGAAGTAGCAAAGATCTCCTGGAAGCTGTTCTCACTCATCATTTCCCTATAAATATAACTTTACAAATTCACTTCTTGAAAGGTAAAAGGTAACATTCACCTTTAATAACACTAAAATGGGAAATCCTTAACGAATGAAAGACTGAGAACTACAATCTGCCTAACTCGTATCCTCAATCAAAGTATTCAAAGAGTTGTTCATGAAATCACTTTTTTTTTAAACCTGAATTAGGTTAGGCAGTTAGGTAGAATTGGAGTAATTTCATCAGATTTTTACATTTGCCACAATTCTGAATATCATGGCTTCATTTCCAACGTACTCTTCCATGGAACTGTGACAATATCTTAGCAAACAGCACCACAACTAAATGCACCTCAGCAAAGAACCCTGCAACTAAAAGTCTCACAACTAAGAATCTGCAGCAAATACTCTTGCAACAACCATGCCTTCACAAAGAACACAAACAACCAAGAACTGAACATCACAACAGAAGATAACTTGCAGGCCTCAGTGATGACACATTCCAAAAATTGGGCAACTGTCCCCTGTGAAATAGTATGGTCTGCAGGTCAAGTGAGCTACAGTCCCCAGATAGGATTGTGGTCTGATATTGGTTGTTTCCGCTGGTCCAATCCTGTAAGATCAGCATTTGCAGTGACAAGGGAAAATTGGTTTAGCTTTAAATGATCAAACCTGTTGTTTCTTTATCAGGACTACAGCTTTAAAGGATCTGAGAAAGCACATGAAATGAACAGTTCATGTTTGACTTGCTTACTTTGCTGATTAAATCTGTGGGGACAAATTGCTGAAGAATATTAACTTCCAAAATAGGATGCGAGCAGCAGTTATATAACTAATGATCATTGCCAAATACATTACAAGATGGAACCACTCCCGCAGGACATACCTCAGTCCAAACACTATCGCTGGCAAGTTATGAATAATTGGTTAATCAGAAACATGTTTTAGCAACTCTTAAGTTGACGGGTTCTTATAATCCCCACAACTACTGCTAGTGCAGTTGAACCTGCGCTGATAATAAGATCACAGCTGATCTGACAAAGGCTTCAAATTTAATTTCCTGTTTACCACCATGTCCTTTTTATGTACATTTTACATTCCCAAATATTTCTAACTCTGCCTTTACAATATTCCATGACCCAACTTCCACCTCTCTCTGGGGAACAAGATCCCACAGACCAACAACCATCTGAGAGGAACAGCAGTGAGAATGTGGGGTGAGGGGAGATAGAGTAGGGGTGAGATTGCACAGTTGTACTGTCTATATTGATATCACAGATGACCGAGAGGCTCTTTATGGATCACACTTGGATCTCATTGTTCCAGCGATTCCCTGGCTGACAAGGAACAAAGAGAACAATGAATTTTGTCTCAACTCACTGGGGATTGTGCTGGAAATCAAGTCCCACTGTTCCCAGACTCATAAAAGTTACAAATATTAAGAAGTGCACAGAATTCCACAAGTGACTTGACTTTAAGGCGCAGGTTAACAGAAAGCATGGACCGTGTTTCTGTATTTAACAAGAATTGTGATTTATTACAAATAAATAAACCTTAGTTACACGTAAACAATTTTGCAAAGTGAACATATAACTCCACTAGTTAGACTCTGACCCCCTTATAAACTCCCCCTCTATACAAATAAACAGACAGGAAAAAAGGAGGTTTATGGGAGGAGGAAAGGATTGAGAAAACATTTCAGTGATCGCTGTTCACAGGCTTGGCTGAAGTAGTTCTTCCACTGATTTGAACACTACTCTTCAATCTTCTGTCTCAGGATGTTTTCACTTGCTATAGGAGACGCAGGGTGACTGGTGCATATTTATAAAGGTGTAGTGATTGGAACCAGGTGGATCTCATTGACTATGGGATTCTTGATTGCAGTTGTTAATCTGGGTCAATCAGGAAGCCCTGGGTCCTCCTCTCGGGGATCTGGGGTGGTGGGTGCTGCACGCAGCAGTCCCCTGCAACCGCAGATTGCGGTGGTTCACGGACTCCCAGCCCAACTGCTTGTTCTGTGGCGCTGTGGAGTCCGTGGACCATGTATATATTGGGTGTGGGCGTTTGCACTCCCTTTTTGATTTCCTTAAAAACCTCCTCCTCTGCTTTTGGTTGCACTTCAGTCCCACGCTCCTGATCTTCGGGCACCCGGTACGGAGGTGGAAGGGCAGGTCTGAAGACCTCCTCGTGGGTCTGCTCCTGGGCCTGGCCAAACTGGCCATCAACAGGTCCAGGCAGCGGGCCATGGAGGGGGTCATTAGGGCCGACTGCCTGCCCCTCTTCCGCGGTTACGTTAGAGCCCGGGTGTCCTTGGAGAAGGAGCACGCGGTTGTTCAGGGAGAGGTGGGCGCTGCAGGGAGTGGAGTGCATCATTTCTCCCTCCAACTCTATTTTGATTTAGTCCCTACCCTTCCCTTCACTATTTTGATCACACAGCACTGCCCTTTGATGTGAAGGGCAGTGTTTGTCACTGGCCACCCGGGTGTGTTCCTATCTTCTTGGTGGTGGAAATTGAATAAAGATTCGTGCACTTTGTGTCTTTCACTGTGTATCACACCTGCACACACACACCATGGGTGCTGGGTAAAACATAAGCACTACCACACTTAGGTGGTAGTGTGGGGGTTAATATATAAAAAAATAAGCCCAGGCTCCTTCATTCCTGATGAAGGGCTTATGCCTGAAATGTAGATTCCTCTGCTCCTTGAATGCTGCCTGATTGGCTGTGCTTTTCCAGCACGACACTCTCAACTCCAAGCTCCAGCATCTGCAGTCCTCACTTTCTCCCAGGAAGCCCTGGCTGATCAATATAAAAGGGGATTTGCATTGCCCTTTGATGAGAAGGGCAATGTCACTGGCTATCCTGGTGTTTCTTGCTTCCTGGTGGTGGGAATTGAATAAAGGTTATTCACCTGTTGTCTTTCACTGTGTCTCACACCTGCACATGCACATCATGGGTGCTGGGGAAAGTATAAGGACTACTGTTGCTGGTAGTAGTGTGAGGGAAATTGAATAATATATATATAAAACAAGGAGATTTAGAATCTCCTCAGTTCAGGGGACTGACTCTGAGCTGGGTAACCTCAGCCAGTGTGTACTGCTGTTAGTTTTTATGTTTTGGGGGATTCCTGAACTGGCTGATCTTCACAGTCAATATGTTACAGGTGTATTTCAGTTTTCATTTGGGAACTGTTGTTTCACTCGTCAGTTACAGTCTGTGTGTTACCCCTTTCTCTTTTACTTTTTTTTTTGGTGTGTGTGTGCAGGTGTGAGACACAGTGGAAGACACAAAGTGCACCAATCTTTATTCAATTTCCACCACCAGGAAGATAGGAAAACACCCGGGTGGCCAGTGACAAACACTGCCCTTCACATCAAAGGGCAGTGCTGTGTGATCAAAACAGTGAAGGGGAGGGTAGGGACTAAATCAAAATAGAATTGGAGGGAGAAATGATGCACTCCACTCCCTGCGGTGCCCACCTCTCCCTGAACAACTCCAGGGTGTTGGTCGACACCGTGTGCTCCTTTCTCTTTTACTTTTTTTTTATCCCTGAGAGAAAGGGGGAGGACTCCCACGTAGAGAGCCCTCCACTGGGGATCCCCACCACCCGGTGGCAAATGGGCACGCCAAGGCGTGAAATCTCCTGTTTATTTTCTTTTTTTTAAATTTTTTTTTTCTCTTCAATAATTTTTTAAAAAATTAAATCTCCTGTTTATATTTTTTTTTATTTTTTTTTATTTTAACCCCCACACTACCACCTAAGTGCGGTAGTGCTTATTTTATCCCCAGCACCCATGGTGTGTGTGTGAATTCTGTTCTTCCTCTTACATTTTCAACTGTCCCAATTATAAATTTAAAACATACAAAAGACAGTTGATTTGAACTAGCTTCTGTAAGAGTAGTCGTATTAATTTCCCAATATCAAGTTAGTTGTACTTTTTAATTAATAAGTTATGAACAATCTATTTCATTCAGGACATGCCAGGCCTGGGTCTAGTTAACATTTACATCTAGATTTAAATGTTTATTCCCTAATGCTTCTATTATACTTTAGTTATATATGTATCTATAATTATGTTGAAATCTATTTCTATGATTATCTGAAGAATCTTTAACGAAAACCTATTTCTTAATATTGTGAATAACGTCAAAGAAATAACTGATTACTACAAAATAACCTTAGCTGTTGTTTCATAGCTGTTTAATGAGTTAGGCTGACTGGTTTATGGGTTGAGATTTACACCCCTTGTTCGAACTGGTGATGCTAACGAATGGGACAACACCCTTTCATTAATGAGGCTAGAATTAATCACATGTCGTATTTTAATGAACTTGTGTCTTATCCTTAGATATCCTCTTAGCAAAGCATCTCGGAAAGTCACTTGTAGGGTCTCCTATTTAGCTTGTTCAAAGGTACCATTAAGTTTCGCTTAAATTTTTTTTTCCACCACCAGGAAGATAGGAAAACACCCGGGTGGCCAGTGACAAGCACTGCCCTTCGCATCAAAGGGCAGTGCTGTGTGATCAAAACAGTGAAGGGGTGGGTAGGGACTAAATCAAAATAGAATTGGAGGGAGAAATAATGCACTCCACTCCCTGCGGTGCCCACCTCTCCCTGAACAACTCCAGGGTGTTGGTCGACACCGCGTGCTCCTTTCTCTTTTACAACCGCAATCAAGAATCTCATAGTCAATGAGATCCACCTGGTTCCAATCACTACATCTTTATAAATGTGCACCAGTCACCCCCCCCTGTCTCCTACAGGAAGCAAAAACCTCCAGAGAAAGAAGATTGAAGGGTAGTGTTTGAATCAGTGGTAGAACCACATTTTTGGTTCATTTTGAGAAAGGACTATGCTGAGATTGTGGTAGGGTTTAACCCTTGAATTCTGGTTTTTAGTATTTGTACTTTCCTTTTTGCATATGTTTTTACTTTTTGGTGTTTGGACTGAGCCCCTGTGAGTCAACTGCAACACTTTGGATGAACTGTTTCCTTGTAGATAGGCCTGACCCTCTGTGGGTAAACCAGGCCTCTGCAAAGATTGAACACCTCTATGGGTGCTGGGAGGTCTGCATTTGCTGCCTGCTGGTGTGGTCCCTGCCTGGATGCTAGAACTTCTATTGTGAGGATATTGTGAATTCTGTTACTGTACATGGGTTTTGTAATTGTTTGGGTGTGGGCCAGATCGGGCTCGTCAGTAAGTGGGGTAGTTGGGCGCTGGAGGGTTAATGACCAGACTTTGGGAAAGTGGGCTGAAGGGGAGTCTTTAGCACACAAGGAGGCTGGAAGTTAGATAGCCGATGGCCAATCCACAGGAACATTGGCCATGTGAAAGGGTCAGTCAGTACGTGTGCTGGAAGGCTGACAGCCTTATGTGGGGTGACTGGGGTTAGTATGTGGGGTGACCGGGAGCCGGTGGCTTATATCAGTTCTGGAGGAATGTGGGCTGGGGAGGGTCAGTCAGTACATAGGATGGCCGGAGACTGGAAGGCCCACAACCAACTTGTAGGGAAGTGGCCTGGGGTAGTCCGGTCAGTATACGGGGTGACTGGGAGCTGGGTGGTCGACGACCAGACTGGAGGAAAGTGGGCCTGGAGAGGGTCAGTCATTACGCATAGTGGGTGGAGACAGGAAGGCTGACAGCTGTCCTGCAGGAATGCTAGCCAAGAATAGTCTGATTAGTATGTGGTATGAATGGGTGTTAGGTGTCTTTCTTGGAGCTACATTCAGTCTGTGTTCTATGCACTGTTTCTGATTTGATTGCTCTGTCTTTGTGTTTGTTACTGTCACCTTTTTTTTTTAAATGACTGAAACTGGGATTTGAGGTTTGTTGTCAGTTAAGGGCATTTAAATAGCCATTGGATAAACATCTGAATGATGATGGGATTGTATGGGTTAGATGAGCTTCAGATTGATTTTACAGGTCGGCGCAACGTCAAAGGCCAAAGGGCCTGTACTGTGCTGTAATGTTTTATGTTCCTTGTAAACTGTTTGAACGGTGGGGTTTGGCCTTGCTCTCTCTCTCCCCCTGTAAGTACTGTTTTTGTGAACTGCTTTTTGTTTATTAACTGTTTTATTTTGTACTGTTTCATAAAATAAAAATATAAAAGGGGATCATGCTGTAAAGTTGAGTGAATTAGGAGTTGATGGGAAGGGTGAGGGCAATAACAAATTAAAAATACTATACATGAGAGGCATAGATAGTCGATAGCCAGAGACTATTTCCCAGGGCAGAAATGACTAACACGAGGGGTCATAGTTTTAGGCTGGTTGGAGGAAAGTATAGAGGGGATGTCAGAGGTGGGATCTTTACAGAGTTGTGAGAGCATGGAATGCATTGCCAGCAGCAATTGTGGAGGCAGGGTCATTGGGGACGTTTAAGAGACTCCTGGACATGCATATGGTCACAGAAATTTAAGGGTGCATACATGAGGATCAGTGGTCGGCACAACATGGGCTGAAGGGCCTGTTCTGTGCTGTACTATTCTATGTTCTATGAATGCACGAAGCATTAGAAATAAGATGGATGAGCTTGAGGCTCTTTTGGAAATTGGTAGATACGATATTGTGGGGATAACTGAATCGTGGCTTCAAGTGGATAGGGCCTGGGAAATGAATATTCAAGGCTATACGTGTTATCGTAAGGACAGACTGACGGGCAGAGGGGGTGGGGTGGCCATGTTGGTAAGGGATGATATTCAGTCCCTTGCGCGGGGGGAATGTAGAGTCAGTGTGGATAGAGCTGAGAAATACTAAGGGTAAAAAGACCCTCTTGGGAGTTATCTACAGGCCCCCAAACAGTAGTCTGGATGTCGGATGCAAGTTAATCAGGAGCTGAAATTGGCCTGTCGCAAAGATGTTACTACAGTTGTTATGGGAGATTTCAACATGCAGGTAGACTGGGAGAATCAGGATGGTATTGGACCTCAAGAAAGACACTTTGTGGAGTGCCTCCAAGATGGATTCTTAGAACAGCTGGTGCTGGAGCCTACCTGGGAGAAGGCAATTCTGGATCTGGTATTGTGCAACGAACCAGAATTGATCAGGGTCCTCTAAGTGAAGGAGCCATTGGGAAGTAGTGACCATAATACAATAAGATTCAATCTGCAATTTGAGAGGGAGGGTGTCCAATCAGAAGTGACAATATTTCTGTTGAATAAAGGGAACCATGGAGCTATGAGGGAGGAGCTGGCCAAAGTTCAATGGTGCAATACCTTAGCAGGGATGAACGTGGAGGAACAATAGTGGATATTTCTGGGTATAATGCAGAAGATGCAGGATCAGTTCATTCCAAAAAGGAAGAAAGATCCTAGGAGGAGGTCTGGGTGGCCGTGGCTGACGAGGGAAGTTAAAAAACATATATAAAGTTAAAAGAGAAAAAGTATAACATAGCAAAGATAAATGGGAAAACGGAGGACTGGAAAGCTTTTAAAGAACAACAGAGGATTACTAAGAAGGAAATACGCAAACAGAGGATTACTAAGAAGGAAATACGCAGAGGAAAAATGAGGTACGAAGGGAAACTGGCCAAATATATAAAGGAGGATAGTAAAAGCTTTTTTAGGTATGTGAAAGGCAAAAAAAGGTTGACTAAAATAGGGCCCTTGAAGACACAAACGGGGGAATATATTATGGGGAACAAAAAATGGCAGAAGAATTGAATTGGTACTTCAGATCTGTGTTCACTGGGGAAGACACCAGCAATCTCCCTGAGGTAAGTGGCTGAAGCGAATTTATATTTGCCAGGAATTGGTGTTGGAGAGACTGTGTTAGGTCTGAAGGTTGATAAGTCCCTGGGGTCTGATGGTCTACATCACAGGGTACTAAAGGAGGTGGCTTGAGAAATCATGGATGTGTTGATTATTTTCCAGAGTTCGATAGATTCGGGATCAGTTCCTGCAGATTGTAGGGTGGCAAATGTTGTACCACTTTTTAAGAAAGGTGGGAGAGAGAAAGCAGGAAATTAAAGACCAGTTAGTCTGACCTCAGTGGTGGGAAAGATGCTGGAGTCTATTATAAAGGATGAAATTACGACACATCTGGATAGTATTAACAGGATAGGTCAGAGTCAGCATGGATTTATGAAGAGGAAATCGTGCTTGACTAATCTTCTGGAATCTTGAGTATGTAACTCTGAAGATGGACAAGAGAGATCCAGTAGATGTAGTGTACCTGGACTTTCAGAAAGCTTTTGATAAAGTCCCACATAGGAGGTTAGTGAGCAAAATTAGGGCGCATGGTATTGGGGGCAAAGTACTAACTTGGATTGAAAGTTGTTTGGCTGATAGGAAACAAAGAGTAGTGATAAATGGCTCCATTTCGGAATGGCAGGCAGTGACCAGTGGGGTACCGCAGGGATCAGTGCTGGGACCGCAGTTTATTACAATATATGTTAATGATATAGAAGATGGTATTAGCAATAACATTAGCAAATGTGCTGATGATACTAAGCTGGGTGGCAGGGTGAAATGTGAGGAGCATGTTAGGAGATTACAGGGTGACCTGGACAGGTTAGGTGAGTGGTCAGATGCATGACAGATGCAGTTTAATGTGGATAAATGTATGGTTATCCATTCTGGTGGCAAGAACAGGAAGGCAAATTACTACCTAAACGGAATCAATTTAGGTAAAGGGGCAGTACAGAGAGATCTGGGTGTTCTTGTACACCAGTCAATGCAGGTACAGCAGGTAGTGAAGAAGGCTAATAGCATGCTAGCCTTCATAACAAGAGGGATTGAGTATAGAAGCAAAGAGGTTCTTCTGCAGCTGTACAGGGCCCTGGTGAGACCACACCTGGAGTACTGTGCAGTTCTGGTCTCCAAATTTGAGGAAAGATATTCTGTCTATTGAGAGAGTGCAGCGTAGGTTCACGAGATCAATTCCTGGAATGGCGGGATTACTTACTGAAAGACTGGAGCGACTGGGCTTGTATACCCTTGAGTTTAGAAGACTGAGAGGGGATCTGATTGAGACATATAAGATCATTAAAGGATTGGACACTCTCTCTGGAGGCAGGTAACCTGTTTCTGCTGATGGGTGAGTGCCGAACCGGAGGACACAGCTTAAAAATACGGGGTAGACCATTTAGGACAGAGATGAGGAGAAACTTCTTCTCCCAGAGAGTGGTAGCTGTGTGGAATGCTCTGCCCCAGAGGGCAGTGGAGGCCCCGTCTCTGGATTCATTTAAGAAAGAGTTGGATAGAGCTCTCAAGGATAGTGGAATCAAGGGTTATGGAGATAAGGCAGGAACAGGATACTGATTAAGGATGATCAGCCATGATCATATTGAATCGTGGTGCAGGTTCGAAGGGCAGAATGGCCTACTCCTGCACGTATTGTCTATTGCCCTCAGTTCAGGGGACTTACTGAGCTGGCTGGCCATAGTGTGCACTGTTGGTTTTTGTTTTGGGATCTGATTCCTGAACTGGCTGATCTACACAGCCAGTTAGTTACTGGTATCCCTTTATTGAGGACTGTTTCTGAACTGGCTGATCTTCAGTCAAAGTGCTACAAGTGTATTTCAGTCCTCATTAGGAAACTGTTGTTTCACTGGCCAGTTACATGCTGTTTGTTACAATTCTTTCTGGTTTATTTTGAGAAAGGACTATGCTGATTTTTGTGGCAAGGCTTAGCCCTTGTACTCTGGTTTTTAGTATCTGCACTTTCCTTTTTGCATATTTTTTCACTTTTTGGTGTTTGGACTGAGCCGCTATATGTCAACTGCACTGTTCTGGATAAACTGTTCCTCTGGGATAGGCCTGACCCTCTGTGGGTGGTCTAGGCCTCTGTAAAGACTGAACACCTGTGTGGGGTGTGCACTTGCTGCCTGCTGGAGTGGACTCTGCACGCTGAAGAGAACTCTGTTTCTGGTAATGGACTCCGTGTACCAGAGGGGATTTTGTGTTTTTGGTAATTGACTCCATCTTGTTGCTTGTTGGGTTTATCACTTGCATGGTCTTGCATGTCCCTGGATCTAGCAGGCCTTGCTATGAGCTGGGAGGCACATAGGTTATCCTGAAAGCTGTCACTCTTGAACCTGAGGGTGGGTAGGCTGCCCCGAGAGCCGGAAGGTGGGTGGCCACCCTGATGCCAGTTTTCCCGAGGAAACAGCAGGATGGGCTGTTCTAGAAGTAACCAGAAGGTGTCGTGGCAGCCGAGAGCCAGATGGTGTGTTGGCTGCTCTGTGTACCATTGTCCCAGGGAGAGAGATGGGTTGTCCTAGAGGTGGCTGGATGGTGTGTCGGGGCAAGTGAGAGCTAGACTATGTAGGGCTTTTTTTTTAAAGCAGAGTGTGGTGTGTGCTGGGTGGAAGTGAGGTCAGAGCAGGGAGACTGTTGGGAAGGAAAGTGATTGCTATTTAAGTAGGTGTGTTCTAAGCCCTAGGTCCTACACAGGAAGGCCTCCCTCCTCCTCTAACCTAAATAAGAGTCCACAGACTCGCAGCAAGAAGAATGGGAGCATCGATCAGGGGCCTACAGGGAAGGTGAGTCACCATTTTAAGGTTTCAAAAGAACTTACCTCAACTGGCGGAGCCCTCCATTTCTGTTCCAGGAGCAGGAAGAGCAGGAGCTCTAACCAAGAAGGACTCTCCTGTGTTGTTAAGGTAAGGCTTTTCAATCTATATTTTTGTGTATCATGTGATTGATTAAAAGTTTAATTGAGTGAGACCGTAGCAGGGAAGTACTAGAAATTATTTAATACATAAATTGTAAAAGTTAATTTTTATAAGTGGTGATGTGCTGTAGCTGTATAATGTGGGATCTGGCTGATCCCATTGTGAACAGCAGTGACCACATCTGCAGCAAGTATTGGTTGCTGGAAGAACGCTTCATCAGAGTTGATGATCTGGAATCTGAGCTTCAAACACTGCGGCACATCCGGGAGGGGGAGAGTTACCTGGATGCTTTGTTTCACGAGGCAGTCACACTCTGCAGACCAATAAATTCAAATTCAGTTAGTGATCAGGGACGACCGGTTGTGACTGTAAGTGAGGCAGGTAGGGGTATTCTGAGTTCAGGAGTGGAGGAGCTTTCACCCTTGACCTTGTCCAACACATGAGATTCTTGCTCCCTGTACGGATGAGGGGAAAGGGCTGTGGAAAGGATAAGCCAGCTGACCACGGCACCATGGTTCAGAAGGTCTTTCAAGAGGGGCGGAGCAAAATGACAAGTAGTTGTTATAAGGGATTATATAATTAGTGGAACAGATAGGATCCTTTGCGAGCTGGATTGGGAGTCCAACATGGTGTGTTGCCTGCTCAGTGCCATGGTGCAGGATACCTCTGACTGGCTTGAAAGGACATTGGAGTGGGAGGGAGAAGATCCAGTTGTTGTGGTCTACGTTGGGACTAACAACATAAGCAAAACTAGGAAGGAGGACCTGTTTGGGGATTATCACGCACTCGGAATGTAACTGAAGAACAGGTCCTCGAGGGTCATAATCTCTGGATTACTGTCTGAGCCACGTGCCAATTGGCATAGGGACAAGGAAATATCTTGTGTGTACAAGTGTTTAAATGTGTGAGCATGTATATAAATCGGTGTATGCTGTGAATGTCAGTACAACCAGATGGGTGTGGATCTGTGTGCATCTGTTTTGTTGCAACTGTGCAGGAATGTTTGTGTGAATGCTTGAGTGCGTGTGTGTGTAAGAGCAGTTGTGTATGCAAGCATCTGTGAATGAATGCATGTGTCTGTGTGTGTATGACTGTGTATAATCTGGTCCATTCCCCTGTCACTCCAACCTAAGAACTAGGAGCAGGAGGAGGCCATTCAGCCCCTCTAGTCTGCTCTGCTATTCAATATGTTCATGGCTGACTTCATCTTGGCTCAACTTCTTTCCTCTCCGGTCCCCATAATCCTTCAACCCATTACTAATTAAAAATCTGTCAATCTCCTCTTTCAAATTACTAAGTATCCTGGTGTCCACCACATTCTGAGGAGTGAATTCCACAGATTCATGACCATTTGAGAGAAGTAATTTCTCCTCATATGTTTTGTTTTGTTTAAATCTGCTGCCCTTTATCCTAAAGTGGTGACCTCACATTTTAGATTGCACCAAAGAAGAAAACACCCTCACTATGTCTACTTTGTCAATTCCCTTTCACATCTTTATATCTAAATTTAGATTTCTCATTTTTTTAAGTTCCAGCTATAGACTTAAGCTGTTCAATCCTTCACCAGAAGATAAATCCCCTCACCTCAGAATAAAGTTCGTGAACCTCCTCTCAAGTGCCTCCAATGCAACTACATACTTCCTCAAGTAAGGGAACCAACATTTTAAGCAATACTCCATGAGCAGTTCATTAATGCCTTTAACAGTGTAGCAACACTTCCCTACTTTTAGAACTGAACACTGTGGCACCTCACCAGTTATATATTTCCATCCTGAAAAGACACATTCATCTGGAATCGCTTCTCTCAGTTGGTTGGCCGATCTTCTATTCAAGTTAATAAATTACCCCTTACCCCTTGTGATATTATCCATTTGTGTAGAATCTTAACAAATACCCTCTGGAATTCCAGATCTATTGTATTGACACAACTTCCATTATCCAGTTTGTTTGTTACATCTGCAAATAACTCTTTGCAAACTATTCAAAACCAAGTTACTCCTCATAAAACCACGCTGACTCTGGTGGATAGGACCTCTTTAATACCCCCAAAATATTTTCCTCTGCAAAAATCTAAAGTATAACACTTACCTTTCACCTCTTCCCTTCTCACTGCCTAAAGCCCCAAACTCACCTTTCAGCTGAAGCAACATTTAGCCTGCACATCTTTCAATCTAGTCTACTCTATTCTCTATTCTGTGGTCTCCTTTACAATGGTGAGATCAAACAAAAACTGACTGATTACTTTGTCAAACACTTAGCTCTGTCTAAGACTGACCCTCAACTTCCAGGTCCTTACCATTTCATCTTGCACCAATGCTAGTATTTCTATCCTGGCCATGCGACAGTGTTCTAAAGAAGCTCAATGTAAGCACAAAGAGAAGCACCTCATTTTCCACTTAGGCATTTTACAGCCTCGAGGGCTCAACGTTAATTCCACAACTCCAGATCATTCACCCCTGGTATTCAATTTTATTACAATTTCCCTTCCACTCCATGGTGTCTTATTTGCTTGCTCTCAGAACTGTCTTTCTGTTATTAACACACACTTTGTCTATATTACTTCTCTCCCACCATTAGCTCTCCCTTTGCCTTTTGTTTTTGGCATCTTCATCATCACTTGCTCCTCTATCCTGCTTGAAATGTGTTGCTGGAAAAGTGCAGCAGGTCAGGCAGCATCCAAGGAGCAGGAGAATCGATGTTTCGGGCATGAGCCCTTCTTCAGGAATGAGGAAAGTGTGCCCACCAGGCTAAGATAAAAGGTATGGAGGAGGGACTTGGGGGAGGGGCGTTGGAAATGCGATAGGTGGAAGGAAGTCAAGGTGAGGGTGATAGGCC
>NC_057743.1:42931322-42943484 GCF_004010195.1 Chiloscyllium plagiosum | reverse complement strand
AAATCGACGTTTCGGGCAAAAGCCCTTCATCAGGAATAAAGGCAGAGAGCCTGAAGTGTGGAGAGATGAGCTAGGGGAGGGTGGGGGTGGGGAGAGAGTAGCATAGAGTAAAATGGGTGAGTGGGGGAGGAGATGAAGGTGATAGGTCAGGGAGGAGAGGGTGGAGTGGATAGGTGGAAAAGGAGCTAGGCAGGTCGGTTTATAGTAAATGTTCGTGTTGATTTGGTCGCCTGAGATAGAAATGGAGAGGTCTGAGACGGTCCAGGTAGATTTGAGGTCGGGGTGGAAGGTGTTGGTAAAGTAGATGAACTGTTCAACCTCCTCGTGGGAGCACGAGGCAGCACCAATACAGTCATCGATGTAGCAGAGGAAAAGGTGGGGGGTGGTGCCAGTGTAGCTGTGGAAGATGGACACTTCGTAGGATATGTGGAACAGTCCATCTTCAAGGCCCCAAGGGATCCTTCCATATCCCAATGTCTACTTTTGCCTCTTGTTTGTTTCTTAAATATTGAAAGAAACTTTTACTATAATTTCTAATATTACTGGCTAGCTTACCTTCATATTTGATCCTCTCCTTCCTTATTTCTCTGTTATCCTCCTGTTTTGTAGCATTCTCAATCTTCTGATTTCCTGGTGTTCTTGGCTACTTTATAGGCTCTTTTTCCATGATACATTTCCTGACTTCCTTTGTCAGCCATGGCTGTCAATCCCCACCACACACTGCCCCCTTCCCCAACTCTTTTTTTTCTTTGGATGAACCTCTGTATTTTCTTCAATTACACCCAGAAACTCCTGCCATTGTTGCCCTACTGTCTTCCCTGCTAGGCTCTGTTTCCAGTTGATTTTCATCACCTATCACATTTCCAACGCCGCCCCTCCAAGTCCCTCCTCCCTACCTTTTATCTTCTCCTGCTGAACACTCTCTGCTCATTCCTGAAGAAGGGCATGTGCCCGAAACGTCAAATCTTCTGTTCCCTAGATGCTGCCTGACCTGCTGTGCTGTTCCAGCAATAAAGTTTCAGCTTTGATCTCCAGCGTCTGCAGACCTCACTTTCTCCTTTCATCACTTCTCCTCTTATGCACCTGTAATTACCTTTGTTTAACTGTAACACCATTACATCTGATTTTTGCCTTCTCTTTCAAACTGTAGACTGAATTCTAACATATTATGATCACTGCCTCCTAAGTGTTATCTTAATTTAGATCTTTTATGAAGTCTAGCTCATTACGTAGCACTAAGTCCAGAATCACCTACTCCTTTATTGACTCCATCACAAGCTGTTCCAAAAAGCCATCCTGTAAGCAGTCCATGAATTCCCTAGCTTTGGATCCATCAGCAAAAGTATTCACTCATTCCACCTGCATATTAAAAGACCCCATGATCACTATGACCTTGCCTCTCTGACATGCTCTATCTATTTCCTGGTACATCTAACAGTGGTCAGGACCAGGGGCACAAGGAGGTCTGCACCTAACTCCCGTTATGGCTTTTTTGCCTTTGGTTCCTCAGCTCCACCCACACAGACTTCACACCCTCTGGCCCTATGTCATTCAGTGCCGTACATTTAATTTCATTCTTAACTAACAAGGCAACCCCGCCCCTCTGCCCACCTCCCTGTCTTTTCAATGAGTTGTAAATCCTTGGATGTTTAACTGCCAGTCCTGAACCCCCTGCAACCATGTCTCTGATGCCTACCACCTCATAATCATTCACGATGATTCATTCTATTAATTCATCTTTGTTACGAATACTATGAGCATTCAGGCAATTTGCCTGAATGCTAACTTTTTTTTATTAGAGTTATTGGAAATCATAAGATGTCCTAAGTTATCTTTTTTGATGTATTCCTAGTCTGCCTAGAGTTTAAACCCACCTGGACACATGCTAACCTGCTGCTTATCTTTCCATTTAACTCCATACTTCCTGTCGCTTTCCCTTCCCACCTTCGACTCAGAAGTTTAAAGTCCTAGTGGCCACCCTATTTATCCATTTCGCTAGAACACTGGATCCAGATCGGTTCAGGTGGAGACCGACCTGACATACAGATTTCCCCTCTTCCCCACCACCCCGGTTCCAAAACACATGCCAATGCCCCATGAAATTGAATATCCCTTTCCTACACCAATCTCTTAGCCAATCTATCCTTTTTTCTTTGTTCCAATATTCTTGATCTGATTCCTCTGGACAGCAGCTACATTTGATAAGTAATTGTATCTGACATAAATGTCAGATAGGGTAAAAACAATGACTGCAGATGCTTGAAACCAGATTCTGGATCAATGGTGCTGGAAGAGCACAGCAGTTCAGGCAGCATCCGAGCAGCTTCAGCAAAATCGACGATTCGGGCAAAAGCCCTTCATCAGGAATAAAGGCAGAGCCTGAAGTGTGGAGAGATAAGCTAGAGGAGGGTGGGGATGGGGAGAGAGTAGCATAGAGTACCAATAGGTGAGTGGGGGAGGAGATGAAGGTGATAGATCAGGGAAGAGAGGGTGGAATGGATAGGTGGAAAAGGAGCTAGGCAGGTCGGACAAGTCCGGATAAGTCAAGGGGACTGGAGGTCCTGGGCCTCCTTCACTCCCGCTCCCTCACAGCCAGATGCCTGGAGGAAGAATGCCTCATCTTCCGCCTCAGAACACTTCAACCCCAGGGCATCAATGTGGAATTCAACAGCTTCCTCATTTCCCCTTCTCCCACCTCATCCTAGTTCCAAACTTCCAGTCCCCTTGACTGTTGAATGAAATGAGTTATCTGTTTCACTACCAGCAAATGCAGATGATTGCTCAGTCTCATTTAGTTCAAAATTTGCAAGATTCTATATTTAAATTATATGTAATCTAGTTTTTGTTTTCACAGCATGCAGCGATCCTGAGCTTCTGTAGCATCAAAACACTGTTTATCTTGTCCATTTTAATGCCAGGTTGAAGGTCAGCCAGCAGCAGTTGGCTGGGAATTTCTAAGTGATTTTTTTCTTGTTGCCAGTTGAGGATTGTTGGATGTTGCTTCCAATGCTCCTGTCTCAGTATTTAACAGAAAAGGACTGGAAGAGAGAGATCAGGGTTCATTAGTAGTAAAGGTCCTGACCTCATTACATTTACTCTGTTAACATCTTTCAGAAGCAAGCAGCAATGGACAGGAACATAGTCAGAGTTGTACAGCAGTTCAATCGGTCCATGCCAACCATAATCTCAAGCTAAACTAGTCCCACTTGCCTGCTCCTGGCCCATATCCTTCCAAACCTTTCCTCTTCCTGTGCAAATCCAAATTTCTTTTAAATGTTGTAACTGTGCCTGTATCCACCACTTCCTCAGGAAGTTCATTCCATATGCGAACCACCCTATATTTGCCCCTCATGTCTCTTTTTTTTAAAATCTCTCTTGCATCTTAAAAACATGCCCCTTAATTTTAAAATCCCCATCTTAGGGAAAAGACATCTACCATTAATCATATCATACCCCTCATGATTTCAACCTTCTACTCTCCAGTGAAAAAAGTGCCAGTCTATCCAGCCTTTCTTTATAATTCAAACTTTCCATACCCAGCAAATCATTAAATCTCTTCTGAGCCCTCTGCAGCTTAAAATAACCCTCCTATAACTGGGTAAACAGAACTGGACACAGTATGCCAGAGGAGGCTTCATCAATGTCCTGTATAACCTCAATCTCAACATGATGTCCCAACTCTGACACTCAAAGGACTAAGCAAGAAAAGGCAAACATGCTAGATGCTTTTTAAAACCAGTCTGTCTCTATATGATGCAAATATCAAAGAATTATGTACCTGAACTTCTAGGTCCCTCTGTTCTCCACTACTCAAGGTCCTACTGTTGACTATTTCTGCTGTATTGGATGGGAAAATAGGTTGGGAAAGTTGATGATGATGACATTCAACAGCTGCATGACCTTGAATGATTCCTGTAAACATTCCTTTATGGGTTGCGAACAGCACCAGCAGCTTGTTTTTGTGTTGGCTGTTTACTAACCATGTCTTCTATAATCTCATCCAAATCATTTATATAAATGACAAACAAGAGGACCCAGCACTAATCCCTGTGGAACCTCACTGGTCAGATCTCCAGTCTGAAAAGCAACCATCCACCATCACTGTCTCTTGCTGTTAAGCCAATTATGTATCCAATTGGCAAGCTCACCCTGAACCCCATGTGATCTATGTTTACTAATTAGTCTACCATGTGCAAGCTTGTTAAAGGTTTCACTAAAAATCTAAGTAAACAACACGTACAGCTCTGCCCCCCCCCCCCAATCTAAATTTGATAACTTCTTTAAAAAAAACTCCAAGTTTGAGACACAATTTTCCTTGCACAAAACCATGCAGATAATCCTTAATCAATTTTTTGCCTCTCAGCCCATCAATGCCCTCCCAACCCTCCATTTCCCCTCCACTCCCCCTAACTGTGACTTTTGCCTTTTGGTATTTGATAAGCAAGATGAAAGAAAGCAGAAGTATCTGGCGAACATCTGGCTGATAGTGAAGAGGCATTTTGGTCAATCTCTCACCCAGCTATCAGTTTCGGACATTATATGCATGTTAGAGGGATAGCTCAGACAGAATCAATACCTTGTGCGAAATCAGCAGGACTAACCCAGGGGGAAAAGTACAGGTGACAGTTTCCCAGGGAGCAATGGTGTAAACGAATCCTGCTGTGAAAGATGTAAAGGAAAAGGCTGACAGAAATGTTTTATTCATGGGTAACATCGGTGAAGAAACTGCTGCCCCAAACAGGGAGTGTGCAGAAATCAATGCCAGCTTTACACAGGGCTCCAGGATATGCCAGTCACTGTCATGAGCAGTTGCAGACCCAGGCATGATGTAGCACCTGGTGCTCTCAGGTTCCACAGCAACACAGACAGAAACATCCAGCATTTGCATCTTGCAGTGGGAATTCAGACTGATGACATGCAAATTCAAATTCATGCCTGTAGCCTGCCACTGCTGCAGTCATAGCTACAGGTACCACTGCTGAAAGGAGCTAGGGGCTGTCACCAAACTCAAAGTACACTCCAAGTTATTTTGGTTAAAAGCGATTCTGAGAAATGGCAGTAGATCCATGGAACACAAAGTCATTGTCTCTCAAACAGATAGCATTCACCCTCCTACTATTAGCACTTTGCCAACATCCCTGCTGCTGCCTGGACTGAACTTGGCCAGTCTGAAACTGGGACCTCCTCAGGGCTGTGTAGCTCAAGGGTTTTCTGTAACAGTCTCCCCCAGTAGGAGCCAGCAGCTTTCCCCAACCATAGGGTCGCACTTTGTAAGAGCACAAGGATAGGTAGAGGGTCACAGGTGCTAGGAAAATGAACATTAGTGAATTGTTGCTTTTATCCTAGAAATATGAGGTAGCTTGTTTCATCAAGTTTGTTTTATAGATCCTTTTATCCCAACCTGTGGCCAAATGGATGTTGTGGTTGTCAATGTGGGGATAGGGTGGGCTACTCTTTGGGAATTGTTTTCACTCCTGCTAATAATAAATAAGCTGATCATTAACAGATTACAAACACCAATGAAGGTGGTTGGTTGCCCTGTTTCTGTGAGCCTGTCAGGACAGATGTGGCCCACACAATGATGAGATTGTGAAAGATACAGCAACCACATCTTCTCGGGAGACTGCAGGCTGTGAAAACTTTATTTCAACAAATTAATGCTTTGCTCATCCTATTGGGTGAATCTTGCAGGATGCTATGTTCCCCTCCACAATCCCTGCCCCTCCTTGTTAAAATGTCAGAGTTCGTTAGCTCTGGAGGCTTGGTCAGGATGGGCTCTGACATACTGTGCGTCTTCTGGCTAGAGACAATTGGACCCTCTCAGCCTCAACTTCCAAAGGTTGGAGAGGCCAAGCCTTGTGTGGAGATTTCTGTAGACAGCAATGCTGTTTTACTTGAATTGAATTTCGTGTCACACATGTACCAAGGCAGTGAAAAGCTTTCTTGTGAGCAATACAGGCAGATCAGAGTTAAGTGGCCTAGATAAGTAAATAATAGGTAAACAGCAGCAAAAACAAAAACAGGTACAGGTGAATGTTAAGAGTTTGAGAGTCCATTCAGTATTCTAACAACAATAGGGTAGAAACTGTTTCAAAACCAGTTGGTGTGTGTGTGTGTGTGTGTGTGTGTGTTCAGGCTTCTGTAACCTCTACCACCAGGGAGAAGGTGTAGAAAAACATTGCCAGGGTGGGATGGATCTTTGAGAATGCTGGCAGCCTTTCCTTGACAGCGGGCCTGGTAGATGGATTCTATGGATGGGAGGTTGGCCTTTGTGATTGTCCAGGCCGAGTTCACCACTCTCTGTAACCATCTCTGATCTTGAATGGTACAGTTGCCACACCAGGTAGTGATACATCCAGACAGAATGTTCTTGATGGTGCATCTATAAAAGTTGACAAGAGTATTCGCTGTCATGCTAAATTTCCTCAGCTGCCTGAGGAAGAAGAGATGTTGTTGGGCCTTAGTAACCAGTGTATCCACATGAGTCCAAGAAAGCTTGTTGTGGATGACCACTCCCAGGAGCTTGACACTCTCCACTCGTTCCACCTCTGTGCTGTTAATGTGTAGGTGGGCATGAGTAACATCCCACTGAAAGTCAATAATGAGTTCCATAGTTTTGCTGGCATTGAGAGCTAGGTTGTTGTCAGTGTACCATTTTTCCAGGTCTTCCACCTCCCATCTGTAGTCTATTTTGTCATCATCTGAGATTCGACTGACTATGGTGGTGTTATTAGCGAACTTGTAAATTTTCCTTGTCTTAACTTTTGAACCAGGTAGTGTAGCAATACTTTATTGTTTTCCTTGTTTTAAGGCTTTTAAAGTAGGATTATTGTCGATCAGTACTGCTCACCTATGATTGTGACACAAATGGAGGTTTCTCAGTTCCTGCAGGTAAACTTACTGATTTCCCACTTCTGATGGCCTTCTAACATGCATATCTTTTTTGTAATGATTATTCCTGGTTGATCAGTCCCTGAATTCCTGCTGATTGCTTGTTTGTTCAAGTACGACCTACAGCTGACCATCGGAGAGTGAACAATTCTGAAAGCAGCAAAGCCTGTGAGACTATGAACGTACTTGACTTTCTGGAACTTTATTCTCTTTGAATAATTTTTTTTAACCATTGTATGATGCATTTAACAACAATCTCACCATTGCCCCTCTGCAGGATTCATGTATCCAAGGATGCTGCCACTAACCCTCTTCCCTTGGCTGAGTCTAAGAGCCTGTTTGGTTGCAAAGTTGGAGGAACAACCACTAATGAAGCTTAACAAGGTGCAGGTAATAGCATGCTAGCTATTAACTCCAAGTTATTTTGTTTAATTAAACATTGTTACTCAGACTGTCTGGAAACATGGCTGACACATCCACTCCCTTCAAGATTTGGAGCTATTCACTTGATTTCTCTCCCCAAGACCACATGACATCATTAGATTGGATGAAGCTTAATGCAGTTTCCAATATTAACCTTTTCAGAACCATCACTTTAGAACATTCATGTTGCCTTCCTCTTTTTTTTTTTAATAATTACTCAAGTTGCTATCTCTCCACATTTAACAGAGGCTGAATTCAGCCCAGGAACTTTTCAGGTGTAGACATCATTTGATGTCCTGCTGTAGGGACCTGTCCCTCTTCAGCTTCAGAAACATTAATCATTGAACATCAGGTTCTAGACTTATTGTGGAGCCTTCAATTCCATTCCTAATCAAATGTTTAATCCAGGCTTTATTTTAATAATTGTACCAACAGGATATCAACAGCTTCTGTTACAAGTTTGTCCAAATACTCACTCTGAAGCTCAAACTCAGGTGCTTGCTAGATTTTTATCCTTTTGGTATGATTTCCAGTTGTATACTATCCATGCTTTCTCCAGTTTCATTTTCATACTGGGTCTGAACATTCAAGTGTTGGTTAACATAATCTTTCATTTGATACAAAGCTGCATGAGGTTGATACCTGCTTAGGATGGTATTTACATCCCTGTCTTACTCAATCCCTAATTACTGAGAAATTAGTCAGTGCAAGGTCACTAAAGGAATATTTAAATAATAAAATGCTGACTCTGTTGTTGTTCAGCACAAATTTAATAGAAATGATCCAAATGAATACATTACATCCAGCTACACAGTTTATTAAAAATCTCCTGAGTCAACTCTAGTTGAACATCAGCATATTATTGAAATAGACAAAACACAAACTGCAGAATTTAACCACAAGTGTTGCATTTCTAATCCATCAGGAATCAAACCATCAACAAATGTAGAACTTATTGCTATTGCTATGACAACAGTCAGTGCTGAGCCACTTGAGAATTCTGTAAAGCTGGATTGTAATAAACTTCAAGCTACAGGTGGGAATTTTCTGCAGATGAAACAGTCAAATCCTTTGCTAATCTTTTGAGGATACTGAGGTATAATGCTGCTGTAAATAAAATAATAAAGAGATCTAACTATCACAGTGCATACTGTTTGGGAACTGGAAAAGCACAGCCAGTCGAGGAGCAGGAGAGTAGATTTCAAGCATGATCTCTTCTTCAGGACTGAGGGGGCAGGGCTAGGAGGCAGGTAGCTGGGAATTCGACAGGTAGATGAAGGTGAGGGGTGATGGTGATAGGCCGGAGACAAGGATGGAGTGGATAAGTGGGAAGGAAGACTGACCAGTAGGACAGTTCAAGAGGGTGGTGCTGAGTTGGAAGGTTTGATCTGGGAAAAGTTAGGGGGGGAAAAGAGGAAACTGAGGAAATCCGCATTGATCCTGTGGTTAGAGGATCCCAAGATGGAAGATGGGGTGTTCTTCCTCCAGGTGTCAGGTGGTTAGAGTTTGGTGGTGGAGGAGGCCCAGGACTTGCATGTCCTTGGCAGAGTGGGAGGGGGAGTTAGTGGTTGGCCACAGGGCAGTGGGGTCGTTTAGTGTGTGTCCCAGAGATGTTCTCTGAAATGTTCCACAAGTTGGCGTCGTGTCTCCCCAATGTAGAGGAGACCACATTGAATGTAACAGACACAGTAAATAACATGTGTGGAAGTACAGGTAAATCTCTGTTGGATGTGGAAGGATCCTTTTTGGACCTTGGAAAGTGGAGAGGGGGAAGCTGTGGCTGCAGGATTTGCACTTTTTGCAGTGGCAAGGAAAGGTGCTGGAAGTGGAGGTTGAGTTGATTTTTTTTTTGGGGGGGGAGAGAGAGACATAAAGGAGTTGGAGGGAATGGTCTTTGAAGCCCACCCCTCTAATCACAACAAGGACGGAATCCCCAGTCCTCATCTTCCACCCCACAAACCTTGGGATACATCGTATCATCCTCTGCCATTTCCGCCACCTACAAACAGACCCGACCACCAGAGATATATTTTCCCCACCCCTGTCTGCATTCCGGACAGACTATTCCCTCCGTGACTAGAGGTATACAGATGCTTAAGAATTGTGCGACAGGTTTAGACAGTGGATTTGGATCGGCTCAGGCTTGGAGGTCCGAGGGGCCTGTTCCTGGGCTGTAAATTTTCTTTGTTCTTTATTCAGACCAATATATCTGATATTTCACACGTATTCAAAAGCCTCACATATTTCGAATCTGGAGCAGCTCCGTTTAGGATTGTAAACAGTGCAGTACCTTCATATTCAGCCATTTAGATCAGAGACTAAATGGAGAATATGATGGAGTTTGTAAAACCCTCAGACCCATGTTTGTGCCTGTTCAGCCTAGTCATTGGAGAATATGTTGCTTGGCAACACATTGGCTAACGTACCTCACACGGTTAGATGCAAAAACAGCCATTTAGTTTCTGTAGAGAAGTGAATTCCCTTATAATATGTACAGCTTGAAATGAAATATTGATAGAAGCTGCAGCAATTAGAAAAGCTACAGCCAATGTTTGCAAATCTGAGTAGAATTGTAAGGACTATGCAAAATGCACTGTGGAAAAGGCTGACACTATGGTACTGAAAGGTAGTTGCTGAATGAATGAAGAATGACACTCTCTGCAAACAAATGCACAGCCTAAGTGGTCATAGCAGTAATTGTCACTGAGGTGATATTGTAGCATTGTCACTGAACTAGGAATATAGATACCACTGGTAGATAATAAAAAATTGAACTCAATAAATCTGGAATTAAAAGAATGACCAGAACAGTATCTGTAATAGTGACTAATGGTCTTGTGGAGACAAAACCCTATATTCATGCTAAGGATACCTCCAGTGTGTTGTGTGGCAGTATCACCATGCTAAACTGGATGCGATTTGAATACATCAACCAACTCAAAACTAGGCATCCATGAAACACTGGGCCATCAAAAACAGCAGAATCAAACTCCAACACCGATTGCAACCTCATGGCCTGGCATATCTTCCACTATTACCATCAAGCAAACGGTCAACCCTGGTTAAATGGAGAGTGTGGGAGAACATGCCAGGAGTGGCACAGGGCATCCCTAAAAGTGAGGTATCAACCTGGAAGCTACCAACCAGGACCGCTTATGGGCTAAATATTGTAAGCAGTGAGAGTTCAAAGAGCAATGTGATCCAACATCAATGTAAAAGATCGAAGCCCTGCTACATCCAGTCTTGAGTAGTGGTGGGGAATTAAAGAACTCGCTGGAGGAGGAGGCTGCAGAAGTATCCCCATCCTCAGATGGAAGAGCCCAACACGTCCGTGCAAAAGAACAGCCTGACACATTGACACAGCTGAAGATCATTGCAAATGATCCGCCTCTGCTTTCTCCAATGGTCAGCAACATCACAGACACCAGTCCTCAGCCAATTTGATTGACTCTAAGTGATATCAAGAAACAGTTGGAGACACAGGATATTGCAAAGGCTGTAGGCCCTGACAACATTCCAGTAATAGTACTGAACACTTGTGCTCCAGAATTTGCTGTTTCTGTTGTACTAGTACAGTTACAACACTGACATCTAACCGACAATGTGGAAAATTGCCCAGGTATGTCCTGTATGTAAAAAGCAGGACAAATCCAACCCAGCCAATTTCCACCCCATCAGTCTATTCTCCATCAGTAAAGTGATGGAAGGTGTCATCAACAATGCTATCAAGCAGCACCTGCTCAGTGACGCCCAGTTTGGGTTCCACCAGGGCCACCCAGCTCCTGACCTCATTACAGCCTTGGTTCAAACATGGACAAAAGAGCTGATTTCCAGAGAAGGGAAAGTGACAGTCCAAGTGTGGCAACAAGGAACCCTAGCAAAAACTGGAAGCAATGGATATTGGAGGGGGGGGAGAGGCAAACACTCTGCTGGTTAGTCATACGTGATGCACAGGAAGATGGTTGTGGTTGTTGGAGATCAGCCATCTCAGCTCCAGGACATCTCTGCAGGAGTTCCTCAGGGGTCTGTCCTGGGCCCGACCATCTTCAGCTGCTTCATCAATGACCTTCCCTCCATCATAAGTTCAGAAGTGGGAATGTTCACTAATTGCGCAATGTTCAGCACCATTTGTGACTCCTCAAACTGAAGCAAGTCTATGTTCAAATACAACAAGACCTTGGCAATAATTTATAAAACATAGAACTACAGATGTTAAAGGGGAGTAGGGATAACCCTAGTAACTATAGGCCGGTGAGTCTCACTTCTGTTGTGGGCAAAGTCTTAGAGAGAATTGTAAGGGATAGGATTTATGCACATCTGGATAGGAATAATGTGATCAAGGATAGTCAGCATGGTTTTGTGAAGGGCAGGTCGTGCCTCACAAACCTTATTGAATTCTTTGAAAAGGTGACGAAGGAGGTTGATGAGGGGAAAGCGGTAGATGTGGTATATATGGATTTTAGTAAGGCGTTTGATAAGGTTCCCCATGGTAGGCTACTGCAGAAAATACGGGCACATGGGATTGCGGGTAAGCTTGACAACTGGATGTAAGTTCGGTTTTACAGAAGGAGACAGAATAGAGGATTTTGCTTTCGCCTCGAAGCTTATAACAAGCAATGTTCCACCGGGATCAGTACTGGATGGGCTTTTGTTTGTCATTGATGTAAAAGGTTAGGATGATAATATCAATGGCATGGTTGGTACATTTACAGATAACACTAAAATTGCTGTTATATTGGGCAGTGAGACAGTTATCTCTGATTGCAAAGAGTCATTGTGCAATTAGGTCAATGGATTGAGGAGTGACAGATGGATATTAGATAAACTAAATGGGAGGAAATGCATTTT
>NC_057743.1:42909656-42931025 GCF_004010195.1 Chiloscyllium plagiosum | reverse complement strand
TTTTTTTTTGTCAACCTAAGTTCGAAAGACAATAAATTGGGGATTCTGTGCATTTTTAAAAACTTTGGTTGTGGGAACAGGGTGCTTGATTTCCAGTGGGTTACCCCTGTGAGTTGTAACAACAACTTGTAATAGTGTGAAGTCTGCTCCTTATTAAGAAAGGATGTAAATAAATTGGAGGTGGTCCAGAGGTTACCAGATTGACCCCTGAAAAGGACAAGTTGTCTTTACGAGGAAAGGTCAGCTGTACCAGGCTTGCATCCGCTGGAGTTTAGAAGCTAAAGGGGTAACTTGATTGAAGCAGGCGTGCTCCTGAAAGGCTTTGGTAAGATGTTTGTAGACAAGATGTTACCTCTTGTGGGTGAATCTAGTGCTGGGGCACTGTTTAAATATCAGGGATGCTATTTTGTGATAGACATGAAGAGAACATTTTGTTTTGAGGGTTGTGCTATTTTAGAACTCTCTGCAGGAGAGGGTAGAGGTGAGGAATTCAATATGTTTAAGTTGGCACAAACAAAATGTTTGAGAGAGAAACTCTGGTCCGGTAGCAGATCTATGGAGAGAGAAATCGTTTAATGTTTCTAGCATGTGACCCTCCTCAGAACTGAGGGCAACTACGAAAAGGAGGATTGGATCTGGGATCAGGTGGGGGGTGGGGGGGGGGGGTGGAAAAATGAGGAAACTGGTGAAATCCACATTGAACCAGTGGTGTTGGCAGGTCACAAGGTGGAAGATGAGGCATTCTTCCTCCAAGCTTTGGGTGGCTAGAGTTTAGCAGTAGAGGAGGCCCAGAACTTGCCCTTGGTGGAGTGGGAGGGGGAGTTCTGGGTGAAAATTGAGGCAGACAGAATATAAGGCTTAATGGTGAGCAATTCAAACTCATTGAACAGCGTTAAGGGGTTGATTCAGGAAATTGGAATTTACAAATGTGCATATCAAAAACAGTGTACAACAAGGAGAATACAGGCAAGGAATCATACAATGATTCTTATGAAAAAGAAGTCAACATGGATTCAGAAGGAAGATCCTGTTTAACCAAAATACTTGATCCTGATTTTTTTTTAAAATTTATATTTCATGAGTCCTGTGGAAAGATCAAAGATCTTTCAAATAGCATGCCTACAGTTTCAAGTGATAGTTATAAGTTCAATTTTATAAATGATTGGAAAGATTTCCAACTTTAGTAGTCAATCTTGTATTTAAAAGGGAACTGTAAATTTTGATTTAAACTAGCCCAGGTGCATTTACTAAATAGAGAACATCTGAAGACCTGTTTTGTGAAATAGAAAGAAGATAATGGTAATTGACAATCTATCACTAAAAGGATGATTATCACTTTTCTACAATTAATGTCAGACTTTGAGAATTTACCTGTCAAAAATGGTCAACTTGCTGCAATGCTACAATTATAATGTCCTAGAAAAGAACAATGTGAACAAACAGTTCTACACTGTTAAATCAATTCTCAAACTACATTAGAATTACTGAAGTTACGGAACAAAGAGTTTCTCACTAAGTTTTTGATGTGAATATACACCTCCCCATCACAAGGATCAATATTTGTTACTGAAATTTAAGTTGTTACAGAAAAATATTTTAATTAGTCCAGCATTAGGCAGACTAAGGCAGGTTTGAATAAGGGAAAATGCATTGGTAACATCTCTGAATGATGAACAATTAGGCAGAAGAGCTTCCTTTAATCTTATATCCAGTACAAAAGTGTTTCAAACATAAGAGCTATGCCCAAACGCGCACATCGCTTCTGATTGCTGTGATCTTTCATAATGGTTCGATGGTCAGGTTTTCCAAATCAGGCTCATCCCCAGTCTTAACCATGACTCCAGGGACGGGAGGTGGACTGTTTTTCTTATTCACTCGCAGGACATGTGCACTGCTGACTGGCCAACATTTATTGCCCATTCCGAGCTGCCCTTGAATTGAATGGCTTGTTAGGCTATTTCACAAGGCAACTGAGAGTCAACCACATAACTGTATCTTGAATTGCATGTAGGCCAGACCAGGTGCAAATGGCAGAGTTCGTTCCCTGACGGCGATTAGTGAACCACATGGGTTTTGAGTTGAAGAGTGTGTTGCTGGAAAAGCACAGCAGGTCGAGCAGCATCTGAGGAGCAGGAAAGTCGACATTTTTGAGCATAAGCTCTTCATCAGGAATGAGGGGGTGAGAAATAAATGGGAAGGAGGTGGGGATGGGGGGGAAGGTAGATGGGAATGCAATAGATAGATGCAGGTGGGAGGTGAAGATGATAGGTCGGAGAGGAGGGTGGAGCAGATAGGTGGGAAGGAAAATAGACAGGTCAGACCGTTCAAGAGGGCAGTGCCAAGTTCAAGGGTTGGTCTAGGATAAGGTGGGGGGAGGGGAAATGAGGAATCTGGTGAAATCCACGTTGATCCCATGTGATTAGATGGTCCCAAGGTGGAAGCTGAAGTGTTCTTCCTCCAGGCATTGGTTGGTAGAGTTAGGTGGTGGAGGATGCCCAGGACTTGAATGGGTGGGTGGTTCACTAATGTCCAGAATCTCCTTTCCCTCCTTCCTCCCTCCCCACCTCCTCCACCCCAGGGAAAAGACCTTGTCTAGTTACCCTATCCATGCCCCTCATGATTTTATAAATCTGAGAACAATACAGCACAGTGCAGGCCCTTCAGCCCTCTATGTTGTGCCAATCTTTTATCCTACTCTAAGATCAAGCTAACCTACATACCCTTCATTGTACTAACTTTTTATGTGCCTATCCAAGCGTTAATTAAATGTCCCTAATGTACCTGACTCTACTACCACCGCTGGCAGTGCATTCCACACTGTGTAAAGAATCTACCTCTGACATCACCCACAGTGGCTCAGTGGTTAGCACTGCTGCCTCACTGCACCAGGGTCCCAGGTTCAATTCCAGCCTTGGGCAATTGTCTGTCTGGAGTTTGCACATTCTCCGCGTGTCTGCGTGGGTTTCCTTCGGGTGCTCCGGTTTCCTCCCACAGTCCAAAGATGTGCAGGTTAGGTGAATTGGCCATGCTAAATTGTCCATAGTGTTAGGTGCATCATTGAGGGAAATGAGTCTGGGTGGCTTACTCTTCAGAGGGTCGGTGTGGACTGGTTGGGCCGAAGGGCCTGTTTCCACACTGTAGGGAATCTAATCTAATCTAAACATAGAACATAGAAGAATACAGCGCAGTACAGGCCCTTTGGCCCTCGATGTTGCGCCGATCCAAGCCCACCTAACCTATACTAACCCACTATCCTCCATATACCTATCCAATGCCTGCTTAAATGCCCATAAAGAGGGAGAGTCCACCACTGCTACTGGCAGGGCATTCCATGAACTTACGACTCGCTGAGTGAAGAACCTACCCCTAACTTCAGTCCTATATCTACCCCCCCTTAATTTAAAGCTATGCCCCCTTGTAATACCCGACTCCATACGCGGGAAAAGGTTCACACTGTCAACCCTATCTAACCCCCTAATCATCTTGTACACCTCAATCAAGTCACCCCTAAACCTTCTTTTCTCTAATGAAAACAGCCCCAAGTGTCTCAGTCTTTCCTCATACGATCTTCCTTCCATACCAGGCAACATCCTGGTAAACCTCCTCTGCACCCGTTCCAGTGCCTCCACATCCTTCCTATAGTATGGCGACCAAAACTGCACACAATATTCCAGATGCGGCCGCACCAGAACCTTCCTCCAATCACCTTAAAATTATGTCCCCTCGTGACAGCCATTTCTGCCTGGGGGAAAAAATCTGACTATCCACTCTCTCTACCTTTCATCATCTCATACAACTACATCAAGTCACATCTCATCCTTCTTTGCTCCAATGAGCCAAGTCCAAAGTCCCTCACTCTTTCTGCATAAGGCATGCCCTCCAGTCCAGGCAGCATCCTGGTAAATCTTCTCTGCACCCTGTCTAAAGCCTCCACATTTTTCTATAATCCAGAACTGAATACAATATTCCAAGTATGGTCTAACCAGGGCTTTATAGAGCTGCAGCATAACTTCACATCTCTTAAACTCAATCCCCCTGCTAATAAAACCAACACACCATACACCACCTTAACAACCCAATCAACTTGGGTGGCAACTTTGAGGGATCTGTCAACATGGACCCCAAAATCCCGCTGTTCCTCCACACTGCCAAGAATCCTTCTTTTAACTCTGTAAGGTCACCCCTCTGCCTCTGACGCTCCAGGGAAAACAGCTCCAGCCTCTCCCTATGGCTCAAACCCTCCAAACCAGGCAACATCCTTGTAAATCTTTTCTGAACCCTTTCAATTTTTCAACATCCTTCCGATAGGAGGGAGAACCAGAATTGCTCACAATACTCTAACAGTGGCCTAACCAATGTCCTGTACAGCCCCTACATGACCTCCCAACTCCTATACTTAATGCTTTGACAAATAAACCAAACACTGCCTTCACTATTCTATCTACCTGCAACTCCACTTTCAAGGAACTGTGAACCTGCACTCCAAGGTCTCTGTGTTGGTTCATGGAGGATTTTACAATATGTATTCGACAGAGCAGATAGACATAGATCACTCTCATTAGTGAAAAATCAAAAACTTGAACAAAGATTTAAGGTGATTGATAAAGGAAGTAGTGAGGATGTAGGGAAAAACCTGCTTGGGCAGAAAACAGTTAGGATCAGGAGTGCACTGAGAATGTACTGGAGCCAAGTAGTTGGGGTCAGGAATATGTTGCCAGTGTGTGGTGAAGGGTGAGGATAAATTGAGGTTTTCAAGAGGGAAGTGAATCATTAGCTTTAAAGGAAAAAATGCAGGGCTATGGGAATAGGAAGAGGAGTGGAGTCCATGAATTACTCCTTCAGAGTGAACACAGGAATGACAGGCTTCTGTAAGAAGAAGAGAGTAACTCTGTCTCTGTCTCTGTCTCTCTCACTCTCCCCCTTGCTCTCGTGCTCTCTGTCTCTGTCTCTCTCCCCCCACCCACCCTCCAGGTATATGATACTCCTGGGGAGGTGTTCATTCCTATTTCAGTGATACATACCTCAATGTGTAACATTGTTAGAGTTAAACATGAGCTTCCAATGCATTTGCTAAGGACTTCTACCCCTGTTTCCTATTAGAATCAGACAGCATGTAAACCGACCCTTTGGTCCAACTTGTCCATGCTGATGAGGTATCCCAAACCTAATTCATCCCTTTTACCTGCATTTGGTCCATGTTCCTCTAAACCTTTCCTGTTCCTATACCTATCCAGATGCCTTTTAAATGCTGTAATTGTACCAGCCTCCACCACTTCCTCTGGCAGCTCATTCCATATATGTACCATCCTTTGCATAAAAAATGTTGTCCCTCAGGTCCCATTTAAATCTTTTCCCTCTCACCTTAAAACTATGCCCTCTAATTTTGGACTGTCCCATCCTTGGAAAAAGATCTTGGCTATTTATCCTATCAATGTCCCTCATGATTTTATAACCTCAATGAGGTCACTCCTCCGCCTCAATCTCCAGGGGAAAAAGCCCCATGCCATCCAGCCTCTCCCTATAGCCCAAACTCTCCCAAGACCTGGCAAAATCCTTTTTTTTTAATGCACCTTTTCTAGTTTAACAACATCCTTCACAGAGCAGGATCATCAGAATTTACAAAGGATTCCAAAAATGGCCTCACCAATGTCCTGTACAACTGCACATGATGTCCCAATGCCTGAAGTAAATTCTCTGACAAATGAAGGTAAGCATACCAAATGTCATCTTCACCCTGTGATGCCACTTTCAAGGAACTATGAACCTGCACCACTAGGTCTCTGTTTAATGTTACTCTTCAAGGCCCTGCCATTAACTGTGTAAGTCCTGCTCTGGTTTATCTTACCAAAATGCAGAACTTATCTAACTTAACCTCCATCTGTCACTTTTTGATCCATTGGCCTATCTGGTTAAGATCTTGATACTTTGAGACAACCTTCTTCCTTATCATCAATACCATCAATTTTGGTGTCATCCGCAAACTTACTAACCATACCTCTGAGATTCACTTCCAAATTTTTTATTTAAAGATCAACAGTGGACCCAGAAATGATCCTTGTAACGCACTGCTGATCACAAGCCTCCAGTCTGAATAACAGCTGTTTACCACCACCCTCTGTCTTCTACCATCAAACCAATTTTGTACCCAATTAGATCCCATGTGATCTAACCTTACTAATCAGTCTATCAAGTAGAACCTTATCAAAGCCATTGTTCAAGTTGATGTAGACAACGTCTACTACTCTGCCTTTGTCTATCTTGTTGGTCACATCTTCAAAAACACAATCAAATTTATGACACTATCTCCTACATACAAACTCTTGCTAACGATCTCTAATATAGAACATAGAACATTACAGCACTGTACTAGCCCTTCGGCCCTGGATGTTGTGCCGACCTGTGAAACCAATTTGAAGCCGGTCTATTCTACACTATTCCATTTTCATCCATATGTTTATCCAATTATCATTTAAATACATTTAAGATTGGCAAGTCTACTATTGTTGCTGAAAATACATTCAACGCCCTACTATTCTGAGGAAAGAAACTACCTCTGATATCTGTTCTATATCTATCACCCTTCAATTTAAAGCTAAGTCCCTTCGTGCCAGCCAACACTATCCAAGCAAAAAGGCTCTCACTGTCCACCCTATATAACCCTCTGATTAACTTGTATGTCTCAGGTAAGTCACCTCTCAACCTTCTCTCTAACAAAAACACGTCCTTCCTATAATGCAGTGAAGAGAACTGGACGCATTACTCCAAATGCGGCTGCACCAGAGTTTTGTACAGCTGCAGCATGATCTCATGGCTCCAAAACTCAATTCCTCTACCAATAAAAGCTAACACACCATATGCCTTCTTAACACCCTATCAACCTGGGTGGCAGCTTTCAGGGATCTATGTATGTGAACACCGAGATCTCTCTGCTTATCTACATGACCAAGAATCTTGCCATTAGCCTAGTATTCTTTATTCCTGTTGCTCCTTCCAAAGTGAATCACCTCTCACTTTTCTGCATTAGACTCCATTTGCCACCTCTCAGCCCAGTTCTGCATGAGACACAGACTCATGGGACAATATTGTAGCTTAGTAGTTTGCACTGTAGCACCAGGATCCAGGTTCAATTTTCCCCTCAGGCAACCATTTGTGTGGAGTTTGCATGTTCTCCCTGTGTCTTAATGAGTTTCCTCCCACAGTCCAAAGTGGGATTGGCCATGCTAAATTGCCCATAGTGTCCAAGGATATGTTGGCCATGGGAAATGCAGGGCTGTAGAGATAATGTAGGGTTGGGTCTGGGTGAGATGTCTTTTGGAGGGTCGGGCAGTGTGAACTCGATGGGCCGAATGGCCTGCTTCCACACTCTAAAGATTCTATGCAGATCATACTGGTTGTTTAGATTTTAATCGGTAAAATATTTCTCCTATTTACTTTTAATCTGAAAATATCTTACAATAGTAGATAATTAGTGGCTATTACTCACCAATGAGCTATGATTTTTCTTGTTACATTGATCTTTGCTTTGTGTCAGGCCCCCGATCCTGGTCTTCAATTTATCCTGTTTCTGAAATAAACCTTACAAACTATGAACAAAAAGGCACCACCTCCCCTCTGCGCCGAATTCCCACAATGCTCCAAAAGCACAGAAATATACTCTCTCCTGGCCTATGCCTCACTGCGATCTGATCTCTCCTCCCTGATAATGCTACACTTACTGATCTATAAAACATAAAAATAATTTTAAAAATCCATTGTCACAAGTTAACATCTAATGTAACAAATACTCAAAGAACTTTTGTTTCAAACAGTCTATTCTTGACTTTACTTTTTGAAGTAGATATTCCCTCCTTTTTAAACTTTTATACCAATGTTTATGTTTGTATTTGAGGTCACATTTCATTATTTTTCTCGGGGATAGGAAAGTAATTAAATTTTGCTTTCTTTCGGGGTAGGAAGCCTTGTAATTAGCTACTAAAATTTGACTAGCACTATGTTTTAATTGAAATGTGCTATCCCTGTGTGCATTAAAAAAAATTAAAAACCTTTGTTCTACTAACCTCTACAGGAGACTTCAGGATAACTCCGGGATCAATTTTTTGAGAAATTGAGAAAAATATTTTAATTTGAATCAATTGCTTGTACTAGAATCACAAGATAATCAGGTGTTATAAACTGATCTAGATATTACCATCTCACCTCAGTTGTGATTGCAATAATGATCAGTAAATTAATCACAATTAGTCTCGGACTTGTGTAGAAACAGGCTTGCAGGAGTAAAGGCATTCCACAGCATTAAAATGATGAGCAGAGGGTCTAATAGCACAGGGGTAAGGTATTTACTATGTGCTTGGGAGGTCTATCACCATAAATCTGAACATGGTGAATTTAAAAATAATTCAAAAGATGATGCTGGAGTATGGCTGTCGTCTTTTCTTTATTCACTTATGAACATGGGCATCGCTGACTGGACCAGAATTTATCGCTTGTCCCTAATTGAGAAGGTGGGGGTGAGCTGCCTTCTTGAACCTCTAGAGTTCATGTTCTGTGGGTAGACTCTCAATGCCCTTGGAGAGAATTCCAGGTTTGGAGGATGGCTCAAAGTAATGTCATATGTAACCACCATCAATGAGCCAAGAGGAGACCCCATCCAGTCAGAGATCCCAGCCTACTTTCAGCAATATTTACTTGCTTTGTACATGATTGGGCAGAAGACACTCAGATCTCCGGACAGACTCCAAAGGCCCAGGCAGAGGCGTGCAGGCAATGAAGAGTGCAGCACGAGACATCCCTACAATCAGCTGAAACTACAAAACTGGATGACTTGTGTGCCAAAGGACTAAACAGCAAGTGATAGACAAAGTTATGCAATCCCACAACCAATGGGTCAGATCTAAGCTCTGGAGGCCTGCCACATCCAGTTGTAATGGTGATGAATAATTAAAGAATTCACTGGAGGAGTAGGCCCCATCAGGGAGCCTAGCACATCAGTGCAAAAGATGAGGCAACAATCTTCAGCCAGAAATGCAAAGTGAATGATCCATCTCAGCTTCCTCAAGTTGTCCTCAGCATTACCAATATCAGTCTTCAGCCAATTCAATTCACTCCATGTGATATTAACCAACAGCTGAAGGCACTGGATACTGTAAAGCCTATTTGCCCTGACAAAATTCCAGAAATATTTGTTTAAGATTTGTGCTCTAGAACTACCCACACTCCTAGCCAAGCTGTTCCAGTACAGCTTTCACGCTGGCATCTACCCAATAATGTGGAAAATTGAGCCTGAATTAGAGTTGTGGAATTTTACAGCATGGCAATAGGCCCTTTAGCCCATTGTCAACATTGGTCATCAAGAACTTACCCAAGTTCATGCCATTTTCCAGCACTTGGCCCTTAGCCTGTTTACAATGATGCTTCAAACGTACATCTACTTTAATGTGAAGATGGTAATGTGGGTGGCACCGTGGCACAGTGGTTAGCACTGCTGCCTCATAGCGCCAGAGACCCGGGTTCAATTCCCACCTCAGGTGACTGACTGACTGTGTGGAGTTTGCATGTTCTCCCCGTGTCTGCGTGGGTTTCCTCCGGGTGCTCCGGTTTCCTCCCACAGTCCAAAGATGTGCAGGTCAGGTGAATTGGCCATGCTAAATTGCCCGTAGTGTTAGGTAAGGGGTAAATGTAGGGGTATGGGTGGGTTGCGCTTAGGCAGGGCAGTGTGGACTTGTTGGGCTGAAGGGCCTGTTTCCATACTGTAAGTAATCTAATCTAATGGTTCTTCCTCTACCACCTTTTCAGGCAGTAAATTCCAGAAACTCTCCATTTTGTGAGTGTGCTTTTCTTTTTCCATAAATTCCCTTTTGAACCTCTTGCCTTTCACCTCGAATCTATGCTGTCTAGTAATTGACCTCTCTACTAAGGGGAAAAGTTTCTTCCGAGCTATCCTGTCTCTATTCCTCATAATTATATGCACCTCAATCAGGTCCCCACTTCCACATTCACTGTTCTAAGGAAAACAACCCCATCCTATCCAGTCACTCTTCATAACTGAAACACTCCAGTCCAAGCAACATCTTAGCTAAACATGGAGGTCAAGAACAATATAAAGCCAAAAACTAAGGCATACCATATTGCAAAGGCCAGTGGCCGGTTGGAAGCTTGGGAAACTTTCAAACATAAACCAAAGAGATGCTAAAAAATTAATAATTATGAAAGAAAGATATCAAGAAATACAGCAAAAGCTTCTATAAGAATCACTAACGTGAATGTTAGTCCCTTGGAAAGAAAGAGTTAATAGTGGGGAACACTGAGGTGGCAGAGATGCTGAATCAATACTTTGCCTCAGTTTTCATAGTGGAGGGCAGTAGTACCATTTCTAATGTAATGGGCAAGTTAGAGGCAATAGATAAGGCAGAACTTAGAATGATCAACAACGACAGGGAAAAGGTAATCAGCAAACTATTAGGATTAAGGGCAGACAAGTCCACTGGGCCTGATGGCCTACATCCTAGGGTGTTAAAGGAAGTGGCGGCTGAGATAGTGGATCCATTGGTTACAATATTCCAGGGGATCCTGTCGATGTAATATATCCGGATTTCTGGAAGGCGTTTGATAAGGTGCCGCTCAAAGTTAATTCATAAGTTGGATCATATAGGATTATGGATCATTTATTAGCTTGAATAGATGACTGGCTGATGGACAGGAGACAGAGTTGGGATAAATTTTTTTTTGGATGGCAAGAAGTAACTAGTGGGGTGCCACAGGGTTTAGTCCTTGGACCCCAGCTTTTTACAATCTGCATTAAAGACTTAGATACGGGATTAGAAAGCTCTATAATTAGCAGATCATACAAAGATAGGTGAGACGGTAAATTGCAATGAGGATTTAAGAACCTTACCAATGGATATAGCTAGGTTAGGACAGTGGGCTGAAATATGGCAGATGGAGCTTAAGGTGCATGAGTGTGAGGTTATATATTTTGGTCAGAAAAATAGGAAAATGACCTATCTCTATATGGAGAGAGATTTTGGGGTGCTACAGTGCAGAGGGATCTGGGTGTCCTTGTTCATGAATCACTGAACTAGCATGCAGGTATAGCAGACAATAAAGAAAGCAAATGAAATGTGGGCCTTTTTAGTTAAAGGAAAGGGAAGTATTGTTGCAACCACACGAGGCATTGGTGAGACTGCACCTAGAGTGTTGTCTGCAGTTTTGGTCCCTTTTAATGAGGAAGTGGCATGGGAAACAGTTCAGAGGAGATTCACTAGATTGATCCCAGAGATGAGGGGTTTGTTGCATGAAAAGAGATTTGAAATGTTTCGGTTTATACTCTCTCTGGAATTTAGAAGAATGAGGATAGAAAATGGAGGTATTCAGGATGATACAAGGTAAGGGTAAAATAGACATGGAGCAGATGATTCCTCTCGTGGGGCATTCTGGGATGACAAGTCATAGTTTTAGGGTAAGGGGTAACAAATTTAAGAGTTGAGGATAAACTAATCCATGGAATTCGCTACCCCAAAGTGCGGTGGATGCTGGGAAAGTTTGTGAATTTAAGGAGGAGTTAGACAGATTTTTAATTAGTAATAAGTTGAAGAGTTGGCGGAGAAGGCAGGAAAATGGGAGTGAGGAACATATCAGCCATGATCAAATGGCAGAGCAGATTCAAAGGGCCGAATGGTCTAATTTTGCTCCTATACCTTATGAATCTGCTCTGCACCCCCTCCAGTGCAATCGCATCCTTCCTCCAGTTGGTAACCAGAACTGCCTACAGTGTTCCTGAGTGACCAAACTATACAGCCCCATAATAAGCTCCCTGCACTGTATTCAATGCCTTGACCAATAAAGGTAAATATCTCCTATATGCCTTTATAATGACCTTATCTACCTATCCTGCTGCCTTCAAGGACCTAAGGACAAGAAAACCAAGATCCCTCTGATCCTCTGTACTTCCTCAGGTCCGACTATTCATCATAGATTCCCATGCCTCAAGGTGTCCCAAATTCCATCACCTCAAATTCTCTGGATTATGTTCAATTTTCTATTTAGCTCATTTGCTCAGCTGTCTATATTGTTCTGTACTCTAAGGCTTGTTACTTACCTTGTAACTTACCACATCACAAATTTTCATGTGATCTATTAATTTACTGATTATACCTCATACATTCATGTGTAAATCCTTACTGCACACAACTAACAAGGTGGGACACCTTACCAAACCCTCTAGTACACTACTGAATATCTAATCACAAAAACACCTTTCAACTATCATACCCTGCTTCCTGCTACTGAGCCAATTTTGGTTTCAGTTGACCCATCTTACCTTTTTGACTAGTCTCCAGTGCAAAACCTTTATGAAGTCCATGTAGACTAAACTAACTGCACCACCCTCAACTACTTACCTAGTCACCTGCTCAAGACAGTCAATCAAATCAGTCAGACAAAATGTCTCCCTTGCAAAGCCACACTGACCGTTCTTGATTAATCCTTGCCTCTCCAAGCAGAGATTAAATCCGTCCCTTGGAATTTTCCCAAGAGTTTTTCATACCACAGATGTTCAACTCACAGGCCTGCAGTTTCCTGGTTTGCCTGTAGGACCCTTTTTGAACAATGATCCACATTAGCTGTCTTTTAATCCTCTGGTGACTGTCCTGTATCCAGAGAAGATTTGGAAATTAATGTAAGGGCCACTGCAATCTCTTTACTTGCCTCAGACAGCACCCAAGAATATATCTCATCTGGGCCTGGAAACCTAGTTCATTTTAAGGCACTAAAGTATCTGCTAGTTTGAGCCTTTCATATTAACCATAAACCTGTCGCCTTTTCCTAATCTAGTTCTGTTTATTGTTCAATATCCAGAGTTCTCTGAAAGGTTTGTTCCCTCATGAACAGGAGCATGTTGGCTGGTTTCACTGGTCCAACCTAGTTTGGCCAGATCCTGTCTTAATATAGTAAATATTCACATTACTGCCAGCCTCATAGTGTACTGCTGTAGCTCCAGCCATTGCTCCAGCTCTGAAATCCAGTACGTTTTCTCCGAGTTTTGAGCAATGACCGGTAATCTCATTGAATCCTACAAATTACTTAAAAGATTAGACAGGGTGGATGAAGGTAAGTGTTTGCCCTGGATGAGGAATCTAGAAGCAGGAGTGCAATTTAAAAATAAGAGGTTTGCTTTTTAAGGACTGAGGTGAGGGGATTTGTTTTTTTTTCTTAGAGGGTTGTGAATCTTTGGCATTCTCTAGCACAGAGGAATGTTCAAGCTCAGTATTTGAGTATGTTTACGATAGAGACTGGTAGAGTTTTGAATATCAGTGGTGTACAGGGTCATGAAGCTGTTATGCGAAAAAGGTATTGAAGTGGTCAATAGTCTAATCATCCATAATCAAGGATTTGGGAAAATTTGTGGAATAGGGCATGGAGTTGGAAGATCAGCCTTGGAAGAATGGTCTATTCCTGCTCTTGTCTTTTATGTTGCTACATTCAATGGTGGAGCAGAATTAATGGGCTGAATGGCCCACTCATATTTCTATGTTCCTAAAATGGATTGGACTAACCATACCATTACACTCTCTACAAAAGCAGTTCAAAGGCCAGGAAACCTATAGCAAGTAATTCACTTCCTGACTCCCAAAAGCCAGTCCACCATCTGCAAGGCAGGAGTGTGATGGAATACTCCCCACTTGCCTGGAAGGGTGTAGCTCGAACAAGAAGCTCAAACTGTCCAGGACAAAGCAACCCACTTGATTGCCAGCACATCCACAGCAGGAGGTTGGAAGAACCGAGCAAGCCAGGCAGCATCAGGAGGTGGAGAAGTCACCGTCTCAGGTGTAACCCTTCTTCAGGCACAAGCATCCATTCTCTCCACCACCAACACTCTAGTAGCAGTGTGTATCATCTACAAGATGTACTGCAGGAATTCATTAATGTTTCTGAGGCAGCACTTTCTGGACTCTTGACTACTTCAATCTAAAAGGACAAGGGCAGCAAATAGAGGGGAGCACCACCCCCTGCAAGATCCCCTCCTAGCCAGTCGTCATCCTGACTTGGAAATATATTGCAGTTCATTCAGAGTCGTTCGGTCAAAATGCTAGAACTCCCTCCCTCAGGGCATTGTGGCTCTATGAACAGCACATGGGCTGCAGCAGTTCATGAAGGACTTAATCGAGGTCAGTTTTCAAAGCTTTTGCAAAGTGATGTTAATTTTGTACATAAGCTTTCGGAAGTTTTGTGCAATTTTAAATGCAATTTTGAGTTTTAAGTAGTATTTCAAATAATGCAATTAATTTATACCCTTTTAAAGAAAACTCACTCCTCTACTTTTTTGATCCTGCACTAGTTCATCCGTCTGTCTCATTTGTAACAGGGTCTCATTTTCTGGCCTCTAATGTCTGCATGATAATGGCTTTCCATTATAGTTTTTTTTTTAAACTAACGTGTTTGGGTATGTTACAATACACAGTTGGGGCAGGTTGGACTTGAACTGAGGATTTCTGTCTAAGAGGTAGTGACACGTTGTGCAACAAGAACCATACGCTGTAACACAAGACCTTCTGGATTTTCATTGTACATAGCTCCAGGAACATTGCCACTAATAAGCACTGAATACTTGATTGGGTTTCTGCTTTAACATCTCCAGGCATATTTGAATTATGACAATTAGCAATTGGCACCAAAATTGTCTCCTAAATCCAGACTATCAAACAGCTGAGTCATATTTGCAATATATCAATTTAGTGTTGGATTTCATCCATTGGCCAAAATAACTGTTTGGATGGCATTGATTCAAATAGAGCAGCTACCTCTCAAGCAACACTAAACACAAATTAACTGATTTTATTTTTTTTTCTTTCTCTTTTCTTTTTCCTCTGTCTTTTCTCTTTGTTTTTCTCTAACTGGTTAGTTAGTGAATTTGCATCAAGCATTTTGGCTGCTGCATTTACCCACAAGACATTGAACTCATTCCCAACTAGAAGCCCTTTGGGACATCGTGATGAATGGAAAATGTTTGAGATACCTGAACCATCTCTTTCTCTTCTCTTTCTTATTTGAAAGTTCACATTGATTCACCAATTTGCAAAGAACAGTCACTGGAACCAAACTGAATTTAAATAACTGTCTGTTCTGTTCAGTAAGTTGCCAAATACACACTTATTTGGACAAATCTCAAAACCCACTTACACTTGCATTAAAATAATCTGCTCTTCCTTCTAGCAAACTCTGTCAATCAAGAAACTGATAGTTGAAGCAATTCATTGCATTAGACCAGGAGATAATTTCACTGAGTGAAACTAATTTTAAATCCCTTACCCACCATATCAAAAAAGAAACAAATATCAAGTGAAGACTTCAAAGATAAAATGCTTGATCTACAAGTATAACTGTCAGCTTGGGCACAATGTCTGTGGTTACCTTATCTGTGTTGGCAGTTAGTAAGACTCCCACTGGCAGTAAACTCCAGATTATCACCTCTGGAAATAGCTTGTCCCTTTCAGAACTAAGTCTGTATGCTTACCTCTGGTGCTTTAGTTGAAAGGAAAACTTCAAACCCTATAATAAAAACAAAGTGCTGGAAAAACTCAGCAGGTCTGACAGCATTTGTCGAAAGAGAAACAGTTAATGGTTCATACCAAAGATGCTGCCAGACTTTGTTTTTATTTTCTGTTTTTTTTTTTCATGTCAGAACTCCAGCATTCACACTACTTCATGTTTGTTGAAACCCTGTTATTCTTTGCTATCAACTCAAAAAAAAGACTTGCATCCCTGTAGCATCTTTTGAATTTCCCTAATGACCCAAAGCATTTTCCAGCAGATGAAGTACTTGTCACTGTTGTTATGTAGGATAAATGCAAACCAGTTAGTACACAGCAAGACCCTGTTAGCATCTGACAGACTGGAAATATTTATTCTAGAAAGCCAATTCAGGACTATGTTATTTAGTTTTACATTTCTCCAATGTTTTCACCTTTTAATGAACAATTAACACCTGTGCAAAGTCTGAGTGATCACAACTAAAACCCGCAGGAGCTGAAGTTCTTCCATTTACCTCAATCATGAGATTTCACTGTTCATTTCATTTTCACAGAAATACTTGGAAAATGCATTCTTTAGTGCAGTGAGGTTTTTTTGGGATCAGTTGACAATCTTTTCCACAATGCTAGAGATTTTGTTAGCAAAATGTTAAATGGACTGAGATTGTCCCTTGCTGAAGATAATATTCTGTTTCTCAAATGTCCCATCAGAATTTCCTTCTGCTAATGAACTAGATGGAGAGAGGCCGAGAGCTAGAGAGAGAGGTAGGCACGTATGTAACAATGTTAAATATTGAATGTACTCACTCTTTAGCTACATGTCATTCTGTTTATGAACTTTAAACTATTGTATCTGAAATTGAAAAATTAGGTTTGGATTGCTTTCGTGCATTTGATCTTAATGTAACCTTTCTCCTGAAGAGAATAGCTGAAAAATTCAATTTAATTAAGCGTTTACTGGTAAATTCAAGGCATTTCTTGGAGATGGAGAGATTAAAAACCAACGCTAATATATACGTCACTGGGTACAAGGATCTTTTCACTGATTGATTGATAAAAATGCACAACTTGTCAAAACTGATAGATTTAAGGCTGTTGAAGAAAGGACACTGGATACAGACATTTTCATCATAAAATGAAAAATAACAGTAAATTCAGGAAATGAAATGTCTGTGCAGAACAATGTGAAATATTTCTGTCATTGTGAAATAGTTCTTCATCAGAACAGGCTGTTGGTGTTTCATCTCAGATTTCATGTTGTATTTAATCATTATAATGTATTAAATTAAAAAGACAGTCTAATAAATATGTCTAGAATGAGCAACTTTTAAAAGCATATGAGAAACATGCTTTTGGAACATTGGAGTGAATTTCGCTTTACTTTCTGATAAGTCCAACTTGTTTGGCAGATTTCTTGCTGCGAATCCTAATGTATTCTCTTGCTGTTTCTTACCAAACTCATTACATTAATGACTGATCCCACTCTCATTCTGTCCCTTGCATTGAAATCCACTGCAGCTTAGCATACATCATTCCCAGAAAAAATCACCATTGAATGGATATCCTGAAATTCACTAGCATTCCTTATGCCAGTGCCATCTTTAAAACCTTTATTGTGCAACCAGACAAGCACTATCAGTCTGGAATCTACACAGTTTCCTGGAATTTTCCCCAGCCATGCCATGTCCTGCTGGATGGGGGGTGGTACAGAGGCAGAATGTAAGCCCCATTAGAGTAAGCCCCAACACCAAATCCTGTCTAGTCTGGCCTGAGGTTACCCTCTGGGTCAGTGCAGTCTCAGAGTCTGGAGGAATGCCCAGTGAGGTAGGAAGATGGTCAATGATCTCCTACAGTACTCTCAGCATTGTTTATTTGGCACATGTAATAGGATAGGAAGCTGAAAATTACTGAGGTGAATAGGCTGTCAACAAAGTGTTTACTAAAAGTAAGGCCCATCACTCGCAACACACTGCTCTCCAGTGAGAAACTCAGTGCCACTTGTGAAAAACATGAATGATAGGGAGTGAAATACTTTCAATGTCGAAATGGGCTTTGATGGACTTTTCATTTAATTCTGCTGCAAATCTCACCATAACCCACATCACTCAGACCCTGAGAACATTCTACCCTATGTCTCTATGACTCTATAACTCTATAACTCTATTTCCTTTTGCTCTTTGGATTATGTGAATTCTGTTTTGTCTGACATTTAATTAACCGAAGAGTTTGTTTGGTGAATTGGAGATACCTGGGCTAGGCACAAATTATCTTTACAGGTCGAATGGACTTTTCTGATTAAACAGATTCCTGAGGAGCTTGATGATTTCAGCTATTGGATAGCATTTAAGTCTTCATTTACATCTCCCAATCACACTGGGAACCACACTGTCATTTTTGGATGAGTGGAAAATGCCAGCTTTTAAAGATGGTACAAAGCTCTACTGCAGCCACACTCCTGCCTTTCTTTCTAAGAGTCTTCAATCATGAAGCATCAGCAAATTGTTAGAGGAGCGAAGCCATTGGTTATCAATAGCCTTACATTTTCAGTGTTCATTTCCACTTTGGGGAAAGTTAAACTTATTCCTGTCTAATACAACGTCAGGGAGAACACGCTGTACACTACATGTGCACTGTACATGTCGTGCTGAGGGGATTGCTGCAGTGAGTTGGTGAAAATAGGAGTTTACTGTTAGTGGAAGAACTTAGATGTGTTTCCTTGGCAACTATGTGTTCTATAGATATATACATATCACTTCAATGTTCAAAAATTATTTTGTAGAAATAATGTTCAAATTATTATTTTGTAGAAAAATCTCCATTTTAGATCTTTAGCTATGAGAAAGATTTTAAAAGTTTAAAAATTATGAATTAAAACATCACTGTTTTTCAAACAGTTATTCTACTTGTGAATACAAGATATCTGGGTGAGTAATACATATGTCTTTTCCACACAATCTGTTAAAACCTTAAGAGAAATTTTTAAAATCTTAAACTATTTAAGAAACAAGCCATCACTCAATGTGAGCCTTGAAACTATGGCCTTACAACAAAAGCTACATTACCATCTAGATGAGCTCACAGGGCAATTTCTGCATCTCTCATTCTGTTCAAATAAACTACCTTATCCAAAAACAGCTAAAGGTTGTGCCTGAATGAAGAAATTAACCAGTGAGGGACCAAGTATTTATGTGCAACTGCTTCTGACAGCTTTCCGATAACATAGTGTGAGTTATGGTGATTCATATTTTTGGGGTTTGAAAGAGCTCTGGACTGAGTTGGTAGTGGAATTAAATGGACTTAGCAGAGTGTTACGTAGCCAAGATAATCTTAGAACTTTTTTTTTTATTATCCCTTCACTGGATGAGGGTATCACTGTCTGGGCCAGCATTTATTGCCCATTCCTAATTCCCCAGAGAGCAGTTTAGAGTCAACCACATTGCTATAGGTCTGGAGTCACATGTAGGCCAGACCAGGTAAGGATGGCAGTTTCCTTCCTTAAAGTGCATTGGTGAACCAGATGGATTTTTCTTACAATCAATAATGGATACGTGGCCATCATGAGACTCTTAATTCCAGATATTTATTTAATTCAAATTCCACCATCTGTTGTGGCGGGATTCAAACTGGGGTCTCCAGAACATTGCTTAGGTCTCTGGTTGAACAGTCCAGCAATAATACCACTAAGCAATCATCTCGCTGTTAAAGAACATGGAAAGAGAATGAGAAACGCCCACAATGATTAACTCATCCCGGGGCTGCTGTTCTGAAAACTCTCTTGCAGGTGAGTGAGGAGATGCAGGATTCTCAAGGAGCAACAGGAAACGTTTGGATCTTCTTCATCCTTGGCCCCACCCTTACCTACCCCCTGCTCAATAAGAACTAACTGGGAAGCAAAGGGAATCACCCACCATTGCCTGATCTGCTGAGAGTCGGTAGCCCTTTCTTGACCTGATGTGACACGTCCATTGACACATTTGTAATTCAGGTTGATGACGATGTTAATGCAACTGGTTACTCATCCTGACTAAAGGTTTAATTAACTAGTGAGCAAATGAAGCTTTTCTTTTTACTACAGTCATAGAAGCATGGAGATCTACAGAACAGAAAAAGGTCCTCCAGCTCATTACATCCAAGTTAGTCAAAAACAATCACCTAACTTTTCTAGCCCCATTTCCCAGCACTTACCCCATAGCTTTGTCTGGCGGTATTGCAAGTGCACATCTAAATACTTCCTGAATATTACAGAGGGTTTCTGCAAGGGGAAAAGTTTCTTCCTGTCTACCCTATCCATGCCCCTCTTCTGCTCTAAGGAAAACAGCCCCAGTCTGTCCAATCTCTCTTCATAACTGAAACTCTCCAGCCCAGACAAAATCCTGTTAAATCTCCTCTGCATCCTCTCCAATGCAACCACATCTCTCCTACAATGCAAAATCCAGAACTGCACACAATACTCCAGTTGTGGCCGATCTACTTCAACCATCACCTCCCTGCTTCTAAACTCTATACCTCAGCCAATAAAGGTAAGTATCCCATATGTCTTGTTAACTATTTTCTCCACCTCTCCTGATACCGTAAGGAAGCATGTATATGAACATTAAGGTCCCTCTGATTGTCAGTGTTTCCCAGCATGCTGCATTCATTATGTATTCCTTTGCTTTTTTGTCTTGGCCAAATGCATCACTGACTCTGATCTGGATTGAATTCCACTTACCCTTGGTCAGTCCTTCTGAACAGCCCACCTATATCTTATAGTCTAAGGCTATCCTGCTAACGATATGCATCCTCACCACTTTTTGTATCTTTTATGAACATGTTGACCAACCCTTATTCATATAAACCACTAACACTAACACAGCATTGGGACTCGATTGGACACAGACTTCCAGTTGGAAAAATACCCCTCAACCATCATCTTCTGCATCCTGTCACCCATCTAACTGTGGATCCAATTTGCCAAATTTCCTTGGATCCAAAGGGCTCTTACCTTTGCTATCAGTCTCCCATGTGAGACCTTATCAAAAGCCTTGCTGAAGTCCAAGTAGACTACATCAAAAGCATTGCCCTCATGTGTGTCTGGCCCTATAAGTGTGGAAAGTGTGTGCACGTTCAGCTACTGACAGAGCATATTGCAGCACTGATGAAAGAACTCGAGGACCTTAGGCTCATCCAAGAGAACGAGATCTTTCTGGACAAGACCTTCAGCGAGGTTATTACACCAATCGTACCAGAAGAGAGCAGACGATGAGGAAGGCAGAAAGGAGACAGGTGCAAGAGACCCTGGGGGAAGTACCTGTCAGGAACAAGTTGAATGTTTTGAAAACAGTAGAGACAGATGACGCTGCCAGTCTGCGAGGCAGCCAGGTCTGTCAATCAAATGTGGGGGTGGAGACAGAGTGGAAGAGTCGGACATCGCACAGAGCCGTGGTAATAGGGGACTTCATAGTGAGAGGAACTGACCAGGGTTTTTGTGGCAGCAGACGGGACTTAAGGATGGTGTGTTGCCTTCCTGGTGCCAGGGTTAATCTGCAATTTGAGAGGGAGAGGGTACAATGGGAAGTGACAATATTTCTGTTGAATAAAGGGAACTATGGAGCTATGAGGGAGGAGCTGGCCAAAGTTCAATGGTGCAATACTTTAGCAGGGATGACAGTGGAGGAACAATGGCGGATATTTCTGGGTATAATGCAGAAGTTGCAGGATCAGTTCATTCCAAAAAGGAAGAAAGATCCTAGGAGGAGGCATGGGTGGCCGTGGCTGACGAGGGAAATTAAGAAACATATAAAGTTAAAAGAGAAAAAGTATAACATAACAAAGGTAAGTGGGAAAACGGAGGACTGGGAAGCTT
>NC_057743.1:42908274-42909508 GCF_004010195.1 Chiloscyllium plagiosum | reverse complement strand
GGCAATTTAGCATGGCCAATTCACCTGACCTGCACATCTTTGGACTGTGGGAGGAAACCGGAGCACCCGGAGGAAACCCACGCGGACACGGGGAGAACGTGCAAACTCCACACAGTCAGTCGCCTGAGGCGGGAATTGAACCCGAGTCTCTGGCGCTGTGAGGCAGCAGTGCTAACCACTGTGCCACCGTGCCGCCCACAAATAGTGGCTGAAGGACCTGAACTTAAGCGAATTTATATTTGCCAGGAATTGGTGTTGGAGAGACTGTTAGGTCTGAAGGTTGATAAGTCCCCGGGGCCTGATGGTCTACATCCCAGGATACTGAAGGAGGTGGCTTGAGAAATAGTGGATGTGTTGGTGATTATTTTCCAGAGTTCTATAGATTCGGGATCAGTTCCTGCGGATTGGAGGGTGGCTAATGTTGTACCATTTTTTAAGAAAGGTGGGAGAGAGAAAACAGGAAATTATAGACCAGTTAGTCTGACCTCAGTGGTGGGAAAGTTGCTGGAGTCTATTATAAAGGATAAAATTATGACACATCTGGATAGTAGTAACAGGATAGGTCTGAGTCAGCATGGATTTATGAAGGGGAAACTATGCTTGACTAATCTTTTGGAATTTTTTGAAGATGTAACTCTGAAGATGGACGAGGGAGATCCCATAGATGTAGTGTACCTGGACTTTCAGAAAGCTTTTGATAAAGTCCCACATAGGAGGTTAGTGAGCAAAATTAGGGCGCAAAATTAGGTATTGGGGACAAAGTACTAACTTGGATTGAAAGTTGTTTGGCTGATAAGAAACAAAGAGTAGTGATAAACGGCTCCATTTCGGAATGGCAGGGACCGCAGTGTGGGGTACCGCAGGGATCAGTGCTGGGACCGCAGCTTTTTACAATATATGTTAATGATATAGAAGATGGTATTAGCAATAACATTAGCAAATTTGCTGATGATACTAAGCTGGGTAGCAGGATGAAATGTGATGAGGATGTTAGGAGATTACAGGGTGAACTGGACAAGTTATGTGAGTGGTCAGATGCATGGCAGATGCAGTTTCATGTGGATAAATGTATGGTTATCCACTTTGGTGGCAAGAACAGGAAGGCAGATTACTACCTAAATGGAATCAATTTAGGTAAAGGGGCAGTACAGAGAGATCTGGGTGTTCTTGTACACCAGTCAATGAAGGTAAGCATGCAGGTACAGCAGGTAGTGAAGAAGGCTAATAGTGTGCT
>NC_057743.1:42906656-42908227 GCF_004010195.1 Chiloscyllium plagiosum | reverse complement strand
GACTGGAGCGACTGGGCTTGTATACCCTTGAGTTTAGAAGACTGAGAGGGGATCTGATTAAGACATATAAGATTATTAAAGGATTGGACACTCTCTCTGGAGGCAGGAAACATGTTTCCGCTGATGGGTGAGTGCTGAACCAGAGGACACAGCTTAAAAATACGGGGTAGACCATTTAGGACAGAGATGAGGAGAAACTTCTTCACCCAGAAAGTGGTGGGTGTGTGGAATGCTCTGCTCCAGAGGGCAGTGGAGGCCCCGTCTCTGGATTCATTTAAGAAAGAGTTGGATAGAGCTCTCAAGGATAGTGGAATCAAAGGTTGTGGAGATAAGGCAGGAACAGGATACTGATTAAGGATGATCAGCCATGATCATAATGAATGGTGGTGCAGGCTCGAAGGGCAGAATGGCCTACTCCTGCACCTATTGTCTATTGTCTAATATCTACACACCTATGCATTTCTTCAATAAGTTCAATTAAGTTGGTCAGACATGACTTCCATTGACAAAACCATGCCAACTGTCCTATTGCAGATTAATTCTGTTCCTCAGAGTTGCTTCCAATAACTTTCCCACCACTGAGGTTAGACTGATTGATCTGCAGATCCCTGGTTTGGCCCTTGCTCTGTTCTTGAGTAAAGGTCTCATGATAATTGAAGGAGAAAGTGAGGACTGCAGATGCTGGAGATCAGAGCTGAAAATGTGTTGCTGGAAAAGCGCAGCAGGTCAGGCAGCATCCAAGGAGCAGGAGAATCGACATTTTGGGCATGAGCCCTTCTTCAGGAATTGAAGTCAAGGATCATGATAATTGATGTCAAGGATCAAACCCAACACAGTATGACATCACTGGTGAACCATAGGTTCAGTTGGTGATAGTTATCATTTGACTATCTATTATAGCTCACTTTTCAGATTAAAGATAAATAGGGAACATATTTGCAGACTACAAACTAAAAGATCAGTGGGAATTTTTCTAAAAACCAAATTAAGAGCTCAGTAATTAAAATATAGACACCAGGCCAGGTATTGTGTTGTAACTGCACCATGAGGGAGCAGGTGGACTCAGTTGTGGCTCAGATTGATACACCTGTAGCAAGTGTTGGTTGCTTTACAAAATCCAGCTCAGAGTTGATGCACTGGAGTCTGAGCTTCAAACACTGTGACACATCAGGGAGGGGCAGAGTTACCTGGACACTGTTTCAGGAGACAGTCACCCCCCTCAGATTAACTACCTTGAATTTGGTTAGGAGGGTACAATTACCATCAAGCCAGCGGACAAAGGGGGCGCAGTGGTAGTCTGGCGCACTGACCTCTATCGCTGAAGCCAAACGCCAACTCGAGGACACCTCTTCCTACCGCCCCCTTGACCATGACCCCATCCCCCATCACCAAACCATCATCTCCCAGACCATACAGAACCTCATCACCTCAGGAGATCTCCCACCCACAGCTTCCAACCTCATAGTCCGGGAACCCCGCACTGCCCGGTTCTACCTCCTTCCCAAGATCCACAAGCCTGACCACCCTGGCCGACCCATTGTCTCAGCATGCTCCTGCCCCACCGAACTCAT
>NC_057743.1:42902844-42905487 GCF_004010195.1 Chiloscyllium plagiosum | reverse complement strand
AGCTCCTTTTCCACCTATCCACTCCACCCTCTCCTCCCTGACCTATCACCTTCATCTCCTTCCCCACTGACCTATTGTACTCTATGCCACTCTCTTCCCACCCTCACCCTCCTCTAGCTTATCTCTCCACGCTTCAGGCTCTCTACCTTTATTCCTGATGAAGGGCTTTTGCCCGAAACGTCGATGCCTGAATTGCTGTGCTCTTCCAGCACCACTGATCCAGAATCTGGTTTCCAGCATCTGCAGTCATTGTTTTTACCTATGAGCCAGGCAGGTACAGGGATTCCAGGAGATGCTGCTGAAGGACCCTCAGCCCTTGGGCTTGTCTAACAGGTTTGAGATTCCTCCTTCCTGTGTGGATGAAAGTGGGGGCCTATAGAGAGGATGAGCAAATTGACCATAGTGTCATAGTTACAGGGAGTCAGTCAAGAGCAGGGAGAAAAGAGAAAAGTAATTGTCATCAGGGATAGTACAGTCAGGGGAGTGGATACAGTTCTCTATGATCAGGATTGAGAGTGTTGAGGCTCTGTTTTCTGCCTGGTGTCCGGGTTCAGTAATTCTGTGAAGACAAGAGATACTCCTCTGTTGCTGGGTTTTGATTTTTTAGAATATATTTTGATCAGTTGACTTTCTCTCTCCACAGATTATAATCAGTTAGAGTATTGTATAATAATGAATGATCTTTGAAAAACAGCTCCTTTCAGAATATCTCAAAGGCTTATTTTTAAATGCGACTGTAGTTTATGTGTAGAAGAAGCTAAATAATAGTGTGGCCTGATTGAGGCTAGGATAGGTTCCAACAGATCGGTTATTAAATGAAACAGTTATTGCTGGATCTTTCTGTAAACACACTGCGGAACAGTTCCTCAGCCTGGTCCCTGAGGCTTTAGTGGCCTCTAGTGGCTGAGCAGCTGTGGATTTAGAGGCATTAGTTTAGCCCTGCTGCAAAATTAATGGATCTGCATTAAAATAAGCACAGTTACTAACATATCGCACAATTAAAGTCGGACAAGAAGAATCTTACATTCTGAAAAAGGGTCAATGGATCCAAACGATTAACTCTACTTTCTCTCCACAGATGCTACAAGACTTGCTGAGTTTCTCCAGCAATTTCTGTTTTTGCGTCAAATTTCTAGCATCCACAGTTCTTTGTTTTATTTAAGAAGCATCTTCCACTGTTTTTACCTCATAATAGTGGGACCAGAGTGTGAATGTAGGTTAAAATCACCGAAGCGCAGCAGGCCAGGCCAGGCTGCGCTTTTCCAGCACCACACTTTTCAACTCTGGTCTCCAGCATCTGCAGTCCTCACTTTCTCCTAAAATCACCTAATCCCATTTCACAAACATATCCAATCAGGCAAGGCAGACCTTACCCAAAACTAGTGAGGCATAAAAGAAACAAGGAGTTGGCAGAGATTTAAAATGATATGCAAATGAAGCAAGAGTGATGCAAGAAAAAATGTTCATACAGTGAAAAGTTAGAGTCCGGAATGCACTGCCTGGAAATGTGGTGGAGATAGATTCAATTAAGGCATTCAAGAAGGCAGTGGATAGTAATGGTGTGCAGGGCTGGAGGGGAAAAGCAGGAGATTGACACTCAGCGATAGAACCGGGGCAGGCACGATGGGCCAATTGGTCTCCTTCCGTGTCATAACTATTCTGTGATTCTGCATAATAAGCTGATTATTGTAACCTGTTTATGCTCAATGTGAACCACTTATGGAAATTGAAAGGAATTGCTGATTTTTCCTTAAGTGTAGCTGAACTGAATACTTCATTTGAAATACAAATTACTGGAGAAACTCAGCAGGACTGACAGCATCTGTGTAGACAGAAACAGAGTTAACTTTCAAGTCAATGATCTTTCATCAGAAGTGGGAAAAGTGTGAGATTTATCATCATTTCGTAAACACTACAGAGAGCGAGCGAATGAGTAGAGAGGGGGGCATTATGAAATGGAACTTCTGATCTTGGTTGTGAAATAGGAAAGATTAAATGACAAAAAGAAGGAGATGCTAAATCTATGCTATGAATGAGATATAAATAAATATTTATAAATAAATCTAGTGCGAGGTGGAATTGCTCCTTCTACCCGACTCTTTCTAAAAGTGATCACGGGATCTGTGAAAGGGCCCAGAGAGAAAAACGGCTCTGGAGGAAAAGCAATTTTTCAAAATGTTTTTGGAAAAGAGGATTAGTTTTCATTTGTTAGTCTTTTGTTCCTGGCTTTGTTACATAAAGATTCAATAAGTGTTACTGTGAGCGTGCAGTGCAAGGGTCAGAAACGTCAAGAGTGGTCAGATTGGCTACGTAGAACAGTTGATCTTCCGTAATTACACCGGCACCACTCCCCACCTCTTCCTCCGCTACATTGATGACTGCATGGGCGCCACCTCGTGCTCCCGTGAGGAGGTTGAGCAATTCATCAATTTCACCAACACATTCCACCCTGACCTTAAATTTACCTGGACCATCTTTGACACCTCCCTCCCCTTCCTGGACCTCTCCATCTCCATTAATGACGACCAATTTGACATTGACATTTTTTACAAACCCACGGACTCACACAGCTACCTGGATTACATCTCTTCCCACCCTACCTCTTGCAAAAATGCCATCCCGTATTCCCAATTCCTCCGCCTC
>NC_057743.1:42900143-42902752 GCF_004010195.1 Chiloscyllium plagiosum | reverse complement strand
CCTTCCGCAAAGACCGTTCCCTCCGTGACTATCTGGTCAGGTCCACGGCCCCCCCCCACAACACACTTTTCCCTGCCACCGCAGGAATTGCAAAACCTGCACCCACACCTCCTCCCTAGGCCCCAAAGGAGCCTTCCACATCCACCTATATCATTTATTGTATCCGTTGCTCCCGATGCAGTCTCTACACTGGGGAGACTGGACGCCTCCTAGCAGAGCGCTTTAGGGAATATCTCTGGGACACCTGCACCAACAAATTTTAGAACAGCTTAGAGCACAGAACTCTACAATCAGTCTAACCTACATACCTCTCATTGTGCTATCTTCCATGTGCCTATCCAGGAGTCACTTAAATGTCCCTCATGTCTCTGACTCTTCTACCACTTGTTGAATTCCATGCATCCATCACTCTCTGAGTAAAGAACCTATCTCTGACATCTCACCTCAATGTTCCTCCAATTACTTAAAATTATGCCTCCTCGTGATCGACATTTCTGCCCTGGGAAAAAGTTTCTGGCTATCCACTCAGATATGCTGAGAGGCATAGATAATCAAGTCAATCAAATCACCTCTCATCCTTCTTCACTCCAATGAGAAAAGCCCTAGCTCCCTCAACCTTTGCAAGGTTTGTGAAAGTTTGTAGCTCAGGTTCAGGTTTTGGATGTAGGTTTGCTCGCTGAGCTGTAGGTTTGATATCCAGACATTTCATTACCTGGCTAGGTAACATCATCAGTGGCGACCTCCAAGTGAAGCGAAGCTGTTGTCTCCTACTTTCTATTTATATCTTTCTCCTGGATGGGGTTCCTGGGGTTTGTGGTGATGTCATTTCCTGTTCGTTTTCTGAGGGGTTGATAGATGGTATCTAGATCTATGTGTTTGTTTATAGGGTTGTGGTTGGAGTGCCAGGCCTCTAGGAATTCTCTGGCATGTCTTTGCTTAGCCTGTTCCAGAATAGATGTGTTGTCCCAGTCGAAATGGTGGTTTTTTTTCAGTCCGTAGATTCCTCAAGAACAAACCACGACAAGCAGACCAAACACAGCCAGAAACCCTAACCACCTTACTATACATCAAAGAAGTTTCAGAAATGACAGCCAGACTACTGAGACCCCTCGGAATCCTAGTAGCACACAAACCCACCAACACTCTCAAACAAAAACTAACAAACTTAAAAGACCCAGTACAATCCATGGGCAAAACCAACGTCATCTACAAAATTCCATGCAAGGACTGCCACAAACACTACGTAGGACAAACAGAAAGAAAGTTACCCACCAGGATACACGAACACCAGCTAGCCACAAAAAGACACGACCCTCTCTCCCTCGTAGCCCTACACACGGGGGAAAAAAAACCACCATTTCGACTGGGACAACACATCTCTCCTGGGACAGGCTAAGCAAAGACATGCCAGAGAATTCCTAGAGGCCTGGCACTCCAACCATAATGCCATAAACAAACACATAGATCTCGATACCATCTATCAACTCCTCGGAAAACGAACAGGAAATGACATCACCACAAACCCCAGGAACCCCATCCAGGAGAAAGGTATAAATAGAAAGTAGGAGACAACAGCTTTGCTTCACTTGGAGGTCGCCACTGATGATGTTACCTAGCCAGGTAATGAAACGTCTGGATATCAAACCTACAGCTCAGTGAGCAAACCTACACCCCATCCCTCAACCTTTCTTCATATCACATACCCTGCAGTTCAGGCAGCATCCTCTGCACCCTCTGTTCCTCCACACTACCAAGAATCCTTCCTTTAACTCTGTATTCTGCATTCAAATTCAACATTCCAAAGTGAATGATGTCACACTTTTCCAGGTTGAACTCCATCTGCCACTTATCAGCCAAGTTCTGCATCCTGCCAATGTTTCATTGCAACCTACAACAGCCCTCCACATGATTTACAACTTCACTAACCTTCATGCCATCAGCAAACTTATTAACCCACCCATCTACTTCCTCATCCAAATCATTTATAAAAATCACAAAGAGCAGAGGTCCCAGAATCGATCCCTGCGGAACACCACTGGTCACTGAGCACCAGGCTGAATACTTTCCATCTACCACCACCCTCTGTCTTCTCTGGGCCAGCCAAGTCTGTATCCGGACAGACAGTTTTCCCTGTATCCCATGCCTCCTTACTTTCTAAATGAGCTTACCTTGTGAAACTTATCAAACGCCTTGCTAAAATCCAAGTACCACCACATCCACTGCCCTATCATCATTAATGTGTTTTGTCACATCTTCAAAGAATTCAATAAGGTTTGTAAGACATGACCTGCCACTCACAAAGCCATGCTGACTTTCTCTAACCAAACTATCATTTTCCACGTAATCATAAATCCTGTGTCTCAGAATCCTCTCCAATACTTTGCCCACCACTGACGTAAGTCTGACTGGTCTGTAATTCCCAGGATTATCCTTATTTTCTTTCTTTAACAAGGGAACAACATTTGCCAGCCTCATCTGGCACTACTCCTTTTCACAGCAGAGAGCGGCGGGAGCTGGGTGGAAGTGAGGTTGGAGCGCAGAGCTGGTCAGGAAGGTAAGTGATTGATATTTGAGTGGGTGTGTTCTATACCCCAGGCCCTACATAGTAG
>NC_057743.1:42868379-42893870 GCF_004010195.1 Chiloscyllium plagiosum | reverse complement strand
TGCTGGAACAGCACAGCAGGTCAGGCAGCATCTAGGGAACAGAAGATTCGACGTTTCGGGCACATGCCCTTCTTCAGGAATGAGCAGAGAGTGTTCAGCAGGAGAAGATAAAAGGTAGGGAGGAGGGACTTGGAGGAGGGGAGTTGGAAGTGGAGGAGATGCGGTGGAGGGCACCGTCGACCACGTCGCCTTCCTGACCTGCAGTCTTCTTGTTGACCTCTCCGCCTCCATCCTACTCCGACCTATCACCCTCACCTTGACCTCTTTCCACCTATCACATTTCCAACTCCCCTCCTCCAAGTCCCTCCTCCCTACCTTTTATCTTCTCCTGCTGAACACTCTCTGCTCATTCCTGAAGAAGGGCCTGTGCCCGAAACGTCGAATCTCCTGTTCCCTGGATGCTGCCTGACCTGCTGTGCTGTTCCAGCAATAAAGTTTCAACTTTGATCTCCAGCATGTGCAGACCTCACTTTCTCCACATCCCTTGTCACCCAAGGTTCATTCATGGAACTCTATCAACAAACACATTGACTTGGATCCCATTTACCACCCCCTGAGAAAAAGAACAGAAAATTACATCACCATAGGAAATGATGTCACCACAAGAAATGACATCACCAACCCTAGGAAACTCAAACATATAAATAGAAAGCGGGCTACTGCACCAGTGCTTCATTTGGAGGCTCACTGAAGATGTTACCTAGTAGGGTGACGAAATGTCTGAAAACAAACATTCCAGATCAGCAAGTGTGAGAAATGAAGCTCACTGTTCAACAATTCCAGTCCAAGTCAAATTCTGAAGCAGTCTTTATTCATACGGTCTTGCAAGCTGGGTGACCATTAAAGGAGGCGCACTGATCAGGAGGTTACATTACAATTTCTACAGTTCAATTGAGTCTCTCGGTACTCCCCCTTTTACTTCATATCTGATAGTTGTATTGCTCTGTGCAGTTGCTAATCTAATCGGCTTACCACATCTGTCTGTGGCCTGTTGTTGATATGCAACCCCCGCCCCCCCCCCCATCTTGATAGCTGGGTCTTATTACTTTTGCTGATGCAACACTGGGTCTTATTTGGTTATCTAATTCATACTAACTCCCTATGTGTGTGACAACTGCAACAGTTCTGTCAATACGTCTGTTTCTACCAGTCGACCACCTCCCTTTTCGGTTAGTTATTTCTTGGTATATACTCTCATGATTCCGCCTTGCGATTTTTGCAGAAGCAAGATACAGTTACTTGTAACTGCTTGCAAGTATATCTAGCTTAACATATTCCCCCCCCATCCCCCCATCCCCCCCAATGACTCGGCCTTATGATTTTTGCAGAAACAACAACCATCGCAAGGGCTTCTCACAGTGAGCAAACCTACATCCAAGGTTCATTCAACCTACCATCCCTTCCTTGCCTCAGTAGGACAAACCTGTCCAGCACTATTAGCAGATGCTTCCTAAACAACCTCCATATTTCTGTTGTGCATTTCCCTGAGAATATCTGTTCCCAATTTAGGTGCCGCAGTTCCTGCCTAATAGCATTGTAATTCCCTCTCCCCCAATTAAGTACTTTCCCATACTGTCTGCTCCCATCCCTCTTCATGAGTATAGTAAAGGTCAGGGAATTGCAATCACTATCACCGAAATGCTCTCCCACCGAGAAATCTGACACCAGGCCTGGTTTGTTGCCAAGCACCCAATCCAATTTTGCCTCCTCTTTAGTCAGCCTATCTACATATTGCATCAGGAACCCTTCCTGAACACACCTGACAAAAACTGCTCCATCTAAACTATTTGAACTAAGTAGGTTCCAATCAGTATGAGGGAAGTTAAAGTCATCCATGACAACAACCCTGCTCCTTCTGCACCTTTCCAAAATCTGCCTCCCAATCTGCTCCTCTGTGTCTCAGTTGCAATTGGGGGAGGGGAAGGCGCTGTAGAAAACTCTCAATAAGTGACTGCTCCTTTCCTGTTTCTGACTTCCACCCATACTGACCGTAGACAAACCCTCTTTGACGACCTGGCTTTCTGCAGCTGTTACCTCCTCCCTATTCCTTTTGAAACATCTAAACCCTGGGAACACCCAATAACCATTGCCGCCCCAACAGTATCCAAAGCGGTATACTAATTATCGAGGGGCACAGCCACAGGGGATTCCTGCACAGTCTGCCTATTCCCTTTCCCTCTCCTGACAGTCACTCAGCTACCTTTATTCTGTAATGTAGGTGTGACTACCTCCCTATAATCCCTCTATATCACTCCCTCAGCCTCCCAAATGATCTGAGTTTGTCCAGCTCCAGGTCCAGCTCCCTAACGCGGTCTGTGAGAAGCTGGGGTTGGGTGTACTTCTCACAGGTGAAGTATGCAGGGATACCAGGGGTGAGCCTTACCTCCCACATCCTGCAAGAGGAACATGATGCAACTGCCCTGGCCTCCATCCACTCTGCTGTACATTACCAAGAGAGAATGAATAAATGAAAGAGGAGGACAGATGGTAGACACTACAACATGTGGGTTTAGCCACAGCCTGACTATATCAGTTCATGCGCCCAACAATCCCCGTGTCCGCGTCCACTCCTGTTGAACTTTTGCTCCATCTATTCATGAGGTAAGTCTTTAAGAGGGAAAACATACCTTCCCAGCAGCCTCCTGGTCCATGCTGTCACTGTTCCTGCTACTACTGCAAATGGAGTTTCTTCCCTGCTGTTATTAGACTGCTGAATGAACCTCTCTAATTTCAAATCTAATGTCGATCTTACTTTATGCACTTACTGTGCCCTTGCACTGTCTAAATACCCTATGGTCTGTAAGTCCTTGTATGTTATGGTTGGGACTGTTAATCTGGTCCAATCGGGAAGTCCTGGCTGACAGATATAATCAGGAGTGTCACGGGTTCCCTTCTCTCCGAGACCTGGCTCTGAGGGAGCTGGACTGTCCACATGTAAACAAAGGGTGACTTGGTGACAGGATAGCGGCCTCTGTGGAGTTATTTCAGATGGCTCAATGGTTAGCATTCTCATCTTTGAATCTGAAATTTGTGGGTCCAGGTTGTACTCCAGGAGTTGAACACAAACATTGAGGGCAGCACTGTCTCAGATCGGCCCTGCCAGAGTTACACTCTGGAGAAGGGAACTGTAACTGATGGTGCTGTCTGTGATGTCAGGGGGATGTTAAAGATCCCTCGGTCACTTTTACCACGAGCAGGGCAAAAGAGGCAATATAACCCCCCCCCCCCCCACACACACACACATATTAATTTATCATTAATAGCATTGATTCTCTGGTCGTGTACCATAGAGCAGCTTGTGGGAGCTTGCTGTGCATAAATTGGCAAATGCGTTTTCCATACTACTCTGGGGACAGCATTTCAAAGACGTGTCATTGGCCATAGAGTTGTTTGTTGATTGTGAAAGGCGCTATATAAATGCAACATTTCCATTTTATCTCCAGCCAGTGAGAATGGGGAAAGTGGGAGAGGCGATATATGGAAAAATGAGGGAGGGGCATTTTTCGAGCTTCCCATGCCCCGAATTAGCAGAAAATCTCATGAAGAGGCAGGAGTGCAAACTCCGTGTCAGTGCATTTTCCCAGTGTGTCAGGAACCTGTTTCGAAAGTTTGGTTTAATGATTCTAAAGTAATTTGAATACAGCCTAAACAAATGTTCTGTGTGGCGGACTGGACCGGAATGGGAACAATGCAAGTGCTTTACATAAATGAACATGTTTTGAAAGGAACTGTCAGCTGACATTTCCTACTGCAGGTTCCTGGATCTTCCAGATTTTGTTTTTATTACAAACGTGAATCCTTCATGAATAAACTATGACTGTGATCGTTCTAATCACATCCTGCTTTGCATTGCAGTCACCTTGTGTTAAGGTTATAGTTGCAGGGACGAGTTCTGTGCTTCCTTTTTGCTTTTGACGTTTCACAATAACTGAGCAATGCAGGGTGATGCTTGATGCTTGGCAGAGTGTTAACTGACACTGTTTGCTGGCTTTCCCAACAATGCAAATGCTCCATACAGTAAATCACATGCTACACTGACAGCCTTGAGAAATGGCAACGCAGAGTCGAGAGAGAGGAGATTGTATTTACATAATACCGCAGTGTCCAGGCACCTCATCCACCTTCATGCTGCTTTTGTCAGAATTGTGAAGTGACTGCGTCTTAGCTTAATACAACTTCAGGTTTCCTAAAAAAATGTGATCAGCTCTGTGTTTGCTGTTGCAGCCAGCGGGGGATATGGAAACTGGTAACAGGTTTGTGAGATTCTACTTATTTTAAATTTAACCCCCACACTACCACCTAACTGTGGTAGTGCTTATTTTATCCCGAGCACCCATGGTGTGTGTGTGCAGGTGGCAGACACAGTGAAAGACACAAAGTGCACAAATCTTTATTCAATTTCCACCACCAGGAAGATAGGAAAACACCCGGGTGGCCAGTGACAAACACTGCCCTTTTTGTGAGATTCTACTTGTATCAATGTGTCCCAATTATTGGCTGACTCTGCAAATAGCTGTATGAGAGTGTGGGCCAATCATGATTCACCTCGAGATAAATACCCTTCAGTTCTCCAGCTCATATAGATTCCTGTAAGGATTCAAGGTCAATGAGGTCCTCTCGAAATGTTTGATATACAAACGTTCCTCAGTCAACTTCTACATAGTAAGATCCCACAAATTGCAATGAGATAAATGACCAGACATATTTGGTTTCCCTCCTGGTTATTAGTTAGAACATTAGGAGAGCACACCAAGTCTACAAAATGTGCCACTGGATTATTTACTGTGGCTAAAAGGATGGGACAATGATTTCATATATCATTGAGAAGGGAGTATTGGCTCACCCATAACTGCACTGTAGGGTCAGGATAGGGGATATATCCAGAATTTTGATGTTGGCCTTATAGATATGTTCTCAGGCACTGACACAAGAGCATTCTTCTGAATAGGCAAAAATAAGGACACTTTCTCCCCACTTTCAAAAATAATCAACCTATCAGGGTCTGGGACAATGATCACCTCTGAATTAAGTATTATTCAGGGTAAAACTGTGGCAAACTTTGGCATTTTTATAACAGTGTGATTCTCTGATACCCTGCACCGAGCAGTTCTTCAACATGACAATTCCTCATTGCCTCATTTTCTGCTTTATTTCATTTGTAATTCTTTCACTTTGCTGACTGAATTCACTTGAACTAAAAAGTGAATAATTAGGATAAATTCCTCCACAACTCTCAAAACAATCTTGACATAAAGTTGTCATGATATATATCAAAGTCTACACAATTACACAGAAACAGAAATCCCTGGAGAAACTCAGGAGAGAGAGAAAGCAGAGTTCAAGTTTCGAGGCCAGTGACCCTTCTCCGAAACTCCTCATTCCCCTTCCAATTTCAATTTAAATTAGTCCTCTCCCCCTCTCCTTGCCACATCCTTCCCTTTGGTGGTCTTAATGGACTTGGTATGTAAATTAGCCAATAGGACAACAAGGGAATTTATTGGTGGTGCTTAGCAGATGAAAAAATACCACAGGTGATTTAGTGATGGGAAAATAAAATGTTCAATCGTGTATAAGAGCACTTCTGGATATAAAAAAAAGGATAGAATTGGCCCAACAAGGAGCAGGAGGGTCAACATTTCGAGCATAAGCCCTTCATCAGGAATGAGGCTTGTGGGCCAAGGGGGGCTGAGAGATAAATGGAAGGGGGATGGGTTGGGAGGAAGGTAGCTGAGAAAGCAATAGGTCGATGAAGGTGAGGGACAAAGTAGTAGATCAGAGGAGGTGGAGCGGATAGATGGGAAAGGTGATGGACAGGTCAGGAGGGTGGTGCCGAGTTGGAGGATTGGGACTGGGATAATGTGGGGGGAGGGAAAATGAGGAATCTGTTGAAATCCACATTCATCCCGTGTGGTTGTAGGATCCCAAGGTGGAAGATGAGGCGTTCTTCCTCCAGGCATTGGATGGTATGCGTTTGGTGATGGAGGAGGCCCAGGACCTGCATGTCCTTATTGGAATGGGAGAGGGAGTCGAAGTGTTCAGCCACGGGGCAGTGGGGTTGTTTGGTGCGGGTATCCCAGAGATGTTCTCTGAAATGATCTGGAAGAGGGTGTCCAATCTGTGTGTCGACCTGGAAGACATGGGCATAGTACTCAAGAATACTTTGTGTCAGTCTTCACAATGGGAGGGAATGATGAAGGTATAGACATCAGTGTGGAGGACTGTGAAATATTAGAAGAAATTAATAGAGTGAGAGAGGAGCTAGTAGACGATTTAGTGGCCTTAAACGTGATAATCCACTGGTCCAGTTGAAATCTATCCCAGGCTGTTGAGGGAGACGAGGGAGGAGATTTTAAGGACTCTGGCAGTACGTTTTGAATCATTTCTGGTCACATGTGATGTGCCAGAGGACTGGAGAACTGCTAATGTTGTTCCATTATTTAAAAAGGGAGGAAGGGATAGACCAGAAAATTACAGGCCAGTCAGTCTAACTTCAGTGCTGGGGAAGTTGTTAGAAAGAATTCTGAGGGAGAGTATTTCTATGAAGAGACACTGATTATTCAGGGATAGTTAGCATGGGCTTGTAAAGGGAAGGTCGTGTTTGTAAAATTGAATATTTTGAGTTGGTAATAAGGCATGATGATGAGGATAATGCATTTGATTTGGTTTACGTGGACTTTAGCAAGAGTTTTGACAAGGTTCCTCATGGCAGACAGGTCAAGAAATTTACGAGCTCATGGTATCTAAAGCAATGTGGCACATTAGATCTACAATAATCAAGCAGCATAGATTTAACATAAGAAGTAGAAGGTGTAGAGGCAAGTTGAGAGCAATGTTTTCACTGGGTATGGTGGGTGTGCCAAAAAGGGTGACTGATCTTGAAGCTCTCATAACATTGAAATAGAGTTTAGATATTCACTTACATTGCCATAGCCTCCAGGACTATGCAGTAAGTGTTAGAAAATGGGATTCATGTAGTCAGATCTTCTCTGATTGGCCCATCACACTCGTGCCAAATGGCTTCCTTCTGTACTGTAAACATCTCTTCAGTGAGGCCACATTTGGAGTATTATGTGCAGTTCTGGTCAGCACACTAGAGGGTGCAAAAGAGGTTCACCAGGATGTTGTCTCGATTGGAGTATATTAGCTATAAAGAGAGATTGGACATAACGAGACTGTTTTCACCAGTGTCGTGAAGGCTGTGGGATGACCCGACATAAGAATGTAAAATTATGAAGGGTGTGAATAGCATAGTCAGAGTCCTTTTCCCAGGGTAAAATTGTCAAATATTAAAGGGCATAGGTTTAAGGTGAGAGGCAGAAAATTTAAACGGGCCGTGCAAAGAAAGATTTTTGCACAGAGGTGTCTGGAATGTACTGCCAGGGGAGGTGGTAAAAGCAGATACAATAGTAACATTTAGGAACCATTTAGACATGAAATAGGAGGATACAGGCCACATGCAGGCAGATGGGATTAGTTTAGAATGGCATCATGATCAGCACAGACATGGTGGGCCGAACGGCCTGTTCCTGTGCTGTGCTGTTCTATGTTCTATGAACATAAACATGTAGCTGCGTTGTCTTTTCCAATCAGTTGTTGTGGATTTTCTTGCTATGATGCTGCTCTGCAGATCAGAGTCAGTGAGACAAGGGGAGATTCCGGACCTCCCTGTCCCTGAGTTGTATGATTGAATCATCAATCAGATGGTGGCAGGCCACTGGCTGGGAAATGACTATTCATTGCACATCTGACTGCAGTTGCTGTGTGTTACCACGCTGCATTCCAATTGCGGAGAGCTGTGACACTGCACATGCAGCACAAAAGAAAATTGATTGAAGCTTTCAGAATAATGAAGGCAGTCAGCAGAGCAGAACTTTCATTCTCTCGATCTAAAGTCTAATTATTCTGCCTCACTCTTGGTGCCTGGATGTTATTAGCTTGTTAAATATAACAATTATGTGACTTCATTTCATCTCCCTTTGTTCATGTCATTCTACATTCACAAGGTTTCCCTCCTTAGATTGTGCTGACCGACGAATCTGAGTGTAATTTACCGCAAGAGGGCTACAATCTCCAACTTCATCGATCACAAGCTTACTCACGGCCAGCAATAACCAGCTTTCCATTTCATTGCGAGTCTTAAATCTGCAACTTCCAATGGAGAAGTGCTTACCACCCTCAGTCACAACCTTGGAATGAACAAAGGCAATTTCTTCACTGTTTCTACTCTTCCTGATCAGAGAAATTATTTAAAATTTTGAATGAATTTTGAGACAAACCTCAGAGTTAAAGGCATCATCTCAAATCTTTTTGTCTCCACCCTCGGCAGGTTTTGGAGTGTTCTTTATTCCACTACAACAATAAACGATGTTCTTCACTTCTCTTCAGTTTCCCAAACCTGATTTCCTTTTCTTTTACTGGAAAGCTTTATACACTCTCTCAAATAGTTCTTCAAATATTCCCGGCAGAATTTAGATTCTCTTGTTCAGGAACAGGTTACATCCCTTCAGTTCATATTCAGCACAGCTCTATCCAATGCTGCATTCAATCCCAATACTTTCCACAAAATGCCATTTCATATCAGTGAAAGACAGTTAGTTAACAAAGAACAAAGAAAATTTTCAGCCCAGGAACAGGCCCTTCGGCCCTCCAAGCCTGAGCCGATCCAAATGTACTGTCTAAACCTGTTGGTCGATTCCTAAGCATCTGTGTACCTCTGCTCCCCACCTACTCATGCATCTATCCAGATGCATCTTAAATGAATCTACTGTGCCTGCCTCGACCATGTCTGCTGTCAACGCGTTCCAAACGCACACTACCCTCTGTGTGAAGTACTTGCCGCGTGTATTCCCCTTAAACTTTCCACCTCTCACCTTGAAAGTGTGACCTCTCTTTATAGAATCCTGCACTGTAGGAAAACGCTTGTCTCTATCCATCCTGTCTATACCCTTCATGATTTTGTAAACCTCAATCAGGTTCACCCTTAATCTCCTTTTTTCTAATGAAAATAAACCTAACCTGCTCAACCTCTCTTCATGGTAAAAACAATGACTGCAGATACTGGAAACCAGATTCTGGATTAGTGGTGCTGGAAGAGCACAGCAGTTCGGGCAGCATCCGAGGAGCAGTAAAATCGACGTTTCGGGCTTTTGCTCGAATTTTACTGCTCCTCGGATGCTGTCTGAACTGCTGTGCTCTTCCAGCACCACTAATCCACAACCTCTCTTCATAGCTAGCACCTTCCATACCAGGCAACATCCTCGTAAACCTTCTCTGCACCCTCTCCAAAGTGTCCACATCCTTTTGGTAATATGGCAACCAGAACTGTACATAGTATTCCAAATGTGGCCGAACCAACGTCCTGCACAATTTTAACATGACTTGCCAGCTCTTATACTCAATGCCCCCGTCCAATGAAGGCAAGCATACCAAATGCCTTCTTGACAACTCTATCCACCTGTGCAGCATCCTTCAGGGTACAATGGACCTACAGTCCCAGGTCTCTCTGCCCATCAACTTTTCCCATGGCTCTTCCGTTCATTGTATAATTCGCTCTAGAATTAGTCTTGCCTAAATGCATCACCTCACATTTATCTGGATTGAAAACTATCTGCCACTTTTCTGCCCAACTCTCCAGTCTATCTATATCCTCCTGTATTCTCTGACAGTCCCTTGTGCTTTCTTCTACTCCACCAATCTTCGTGTCATCTGCAAACTTGCTGATCATACCAACAGTGCCCTCTTCCAGATCGTTTATGTATATTACAAACAACAGTGGCCCCAACACTGACCTCTGTCACCTTTCTCCATTTCGAGAAACTCCCTTCAATGACTACTCTCTGTCTCCTGTTGCTCAACTAGTTCTTCATCCACCTAGCTAGAACACCCTGCACAACATGTGACTTCACCTTTTCCATTAGTCTACCATGGAGAATCTTATCAAATGCCTTACTAAAGTCCAGGTATATGACATCAACAGCCCTTCCTTCATCAATCAACTTGGTCACTTCCTCGAAGAACTCTATCAAGTTGGTAAGGCACGATGTCCCCCGCACAAAACCATGTTGCCTATCATTGATAAGCCCATTCTTTTCGAAATATAAATAGATCCTATCCCTCAGTACCTTCTCCAGCAACTTTCCCACCACCGACATCAGGCCCAGTGGTATGCAGTTACCCGGAATATCCCTACTATCTTTCTTGTACAGGGGGACAAGATGAGCAACCTTCCAGTCCTCCGGCACCTCACCTGTATTTAAGGATGCCACAAAGATATCTGTCAGGGCCCCAGCTATTTCCTCTCTCGCCTCCTTCAGCAACCTGGGATAGATCACATCCGGTCCTGGGGATTTGTCCACCTTAATAACCTCTAGCATACCCAACACATCTTCCCTACTTATGCCAAAGTGATCCAGACTAATCAAACTTCTATCTCTAATCTCAAGATTCATGTCCCTCTCCTCAGTGAACACTGATGCAAAGTAATCATTCAGAATCTCACCCATTCTCTCAGGTTCGGCACACAGCCTTCCTTCATTATCCTTTAGTGGACCAATCCTTTTTCTAGGAGAAAGTGAGGACTGCAGATGCTGGAGATCAGAGCTGAAAATGTGTTGCTGGAAAAGCGCAGCAGGTTAGGCAGCATCCAAGGAACAGGAGAATCAATGTTTCGGGCATATGCCCGAAACGTCGATTCTCCTGTTCCTTGGATGCTGCCTAACCTACTGCGCTTTTCCAGTAACACATTTTCAATCCTTTTTCTAGTTACCCGCTTGCTTCTTATATAAGAATAAAATGCTTTGGGATTTTCCTTAATTCTGCTAGCTAAAGTTATTTTATGACCCCTTTTAGCCCGCTTGATTTCTCCTTTAAGTCTTGTCCTACTCTTCCGATATTCCTCCAGGGCCTGTTCTGTTCTTAGCTGTCTAGACCTTATGTACGCTTCCCTTTTCCTTTTGACTAGTCGTACAATTTCTCCTGTCATCCATCGTTCACGAATCTTGCCCTTCCTACCTTTTGCCTTCAGTGGGACATGCCTATCCTGCACTATCTTTAACCTATCTTTGAAAGCTTCCCACATATCATATGTGAACTTCCCTTCAAATAACTGTGCCCAATCCACATTTCCCAGTTCCTTCTTAATTTTGATATAATTGGCCTTGGCCCAGTTTAGTACTCTTCCCTTAGGACCACTCTCATCTTTATCTATGAGTATTCTAAAACTTACAGAATTGTGGTCACTGTTCCCAAAGAAATCCCCCACCGCAACGTCTACCACCTGGCCTGGCTCGTTCCCCAGTACCAGGTCCAATTTGGCCCCTTCCCTCGTCGGACTATTGACATATTGCTCTAGAAAACTCTCCTGGACGTTCCTTAAAAATCGTACCCCATTCAGACCTCTGACACTAAGTGTATTCCAGTCAATGTTGAGAAAATTAAAATCTCCCATCATCTCATTTTGGGCGGCACGGTGGCACAGTGGTTAGCACTGCTGCCTCACAGCGCTAGAGACCCGGGTTCAATTCCCGCCTCAGGCGACTGACTGTGTGGAGTTTGCACATTCTCCCCGTGTCTGCGTGGGTTTCCTCCGGGTGCTCCGATTTCCTCCCACAGTCCAAAGATGTGCAGGTCAGGTGAATTGGCCATGCTAAATTGCCCGTAGTGTTAGGTAAGGGGTAAATGTAGGGGTATGGGTGGGTTGCGCTTCGGCGGGTCGGTGTGGACTTGTTGGGCCGAAGGGCCTGTTTCCACACTGTAAGTAATCTATCTAATAATCTATCTCTACCTATTGCCTCTTTCCATAATCTGTTTACCTATTTGTTCTTCTACCTCATTCTCACTGTTGGGAAGCCTGTAATACAGCCCCAGCAATGTAACTGCACCCTTCTTATTTCTCAGCTCCACCCATAATGCCTCACTACCCACAACCTCCATAGTGTCCTCCTTTAGCACAGCCATGATATCGTCCCTGACCAGCAATGCAACTCCACCTCCCCTTTTACTTCCCACCCTGTCCTGTCTGAAGCATCTATATCCTGGAACATTTAGTTGCCAATCATCATGCCCTTCCTTCAACCAAGTCTCTGTGATTGCAATAACGTCATACCCCTAGGCACCAATCCAAGCCCTAAGTTCATCTGCCTTACACACTATACTCCTTGCATTTCAGGCCACCAGTTCGTTTGCGCTTATCTGCTCTCTGCCTACTGTTCCTTTTATTAATGCTATCTTCATGATTCTTATAGTCTCCAGTCTCCACCTCGCTGCCTACCTGTTTTCTCTTCTGGTTCCCAGCCCCCTGCCACATTAGTTTAAAACCTCCCCAACAGCAGTAGCAAAAACTCCCCCAAGGACATTGGTTCTAGTCTGGTTCAGATGAAGACCGTCCCTTTTGTAATAGTCCCACCTTCCCCAGAACCGGTCCCAATGTCCAACAAATCTGAACCCCTCCCTCCTACACCATCTCTCAAGCCATGTGTCCATCCTGCCTATTCTTTCATTTCTACGCTGGCTGGCACATGGCACTAGTAGTAATCCCAAGATCACTACCTTTGAGGTCCTCCTCTTTAACTTCTCTCCTAGCTCCCTAAATTCTGCTTTCAGGACCTCATCTCTTTTCTACTTATATCGTTGGTGCCTATATGCACCAAGACAACTGGCTGTTCACCCTCCCCCTTTAGAATGCTCTGCAGCCAATCGGTGACATCCCTGACCCGAGCCCCTGGGAGGCAACATACCATCCGGGAGTCTCGTCTTCGGCCACAGAACCGCCTATCTACTCCCCTCACAATAGAATCCCCTATGACTATGGCCCTACGAGTCTTTTTCCCGCCCTTCTGAACAGCAGTGCCTGCCACGTTATAGTAGAACATTACTCATTGTCACTTCTTCAAACAATATCTTAATTCGTTTGAGCTACTTTATGTCATTGAGATTTTTACTACTGTCACTGACTTCATTTCATGCCACCCCCAAGGTGATAATTCCCCAGCCCCACACAGTTTGCTTCTACCTCCTTCCGAAAATCCACAAACAGGACTACACAGGCACACCCATTGTTTTAGCCTGCTGCTGCCCCATAGAACTCATCTTTTTCTATCTTGTCTAACTCTTGACTCCCCTGGTCCAATCACTGCCCACATACATCTGTGATTCCTGCGACAGAGTTTCTGGTTTGCGGGCTCCAGCCACCTTCTCTTTACTATGGATGTGCAATCCCTTTACATGTCCACACACACACACACACACATACACACACACACACACACACACGCACACATACACACACACACCCCACCAGGATGGTCTCAGGGCTCTCCGCTTTTACCTGGAGCAAAGGCCTGAAGCATCCCCACCCACCCCCACCCTCCTCTGCCTGGCCGAGCTCGTCCTCAGCCTCATCAACTTCTCTTTTAACCCCTCTCATTTTCTTCAGGTCAGAAGGTCACCATGGGTAACCGTGTGGGCCCTAGTTACACTGTCTCTTGTGAGGTATGTGGAACATTCCTTGTTCAAGTCCTATTTCAGCCCCCACCCATAACTCTTTCTCTAGTTACATCAATGATATCATCAGAGCTGCTTCCGTCTCTCATCCAGAATTGGAAAAGTTCATCGATTTCACTTCCAATTTCCAATTCGCCCTCACTTTCAACAGGTTTATCTCTGACTCCTCCCTTCCCTTGCTCCATATCTCTGTTTCCATTTCTGGGATAGACTGGCCACCAATATCCACTATAATCCCACCAATTCCCACAGCTACATGGACTATATATCTTCACACCCTGTTTCCAGTAAAGACTCTATTCCATTCTCCCAGTTCTTCCATCTCCATCGCATATGTTCCAATGATGCCAGCTTTGACAAGGGAGCCTCCAAAATGTCTGCCTTCTTCCTCAACCGAGGATTCTCCAGCACCATTGGTGACAGGGCCCTCGACTGGGTCCAACCCATCTCCAGCACTTCCGCCCTCACCCCCTCTCCTCCCTCCCACAACAGTGATAGAGTCCCCATGTCCTTACCTACCATCACACCAGCATCCACATCCGGAAGATCATCAGCTGCTATTTCCACCACCTCCAGTGACATGCCATCACCAGACACATATTCCCCTCCTCTCCCTTTCCCAACCTTCGCAGGGACCATTTCCTCCGGGATACCCTGGTCCACTCTTCCTTCACTCCCAGCTGCAACTGCCGAAGGTGTAACACCTGTCCATTTACCTTATCCCTTCTCAGTATCCAAAGGCCCAAACATATCTTCCAAGTGAAGCAGCACTTTACCTGCACTTCTCACAATTTAGTCTACTGCATTCGCTGCTCACAATGTGGTCTCCTCTACCTTGAGGAAACAAAACATAGATTGGGTGACTGCTTCACAGTACATTTACATTCTGTCCACAGAAAAGATCCTGAGCTTCCAGGTGCCTGCCACTCTAACACACGACCCTGTTCCCTGGCTAACATCTCTGTCTCAGGCTTGCTGCTGTTCTCCAGTGAAGGTCAGCACAAGCTGGAAGAACAGCACCTCATTTTCCACTTGGGGACCGTGCAGCTGTCCGGACTCAATATTGAGTTCAATAATTTTAGGGCCTGAACTCCACCATGTCCTCGCCCCTATCCTACACACCAGGCCTTGTTATCACACAGTCTGCTGTTACACACTACCTGTTGTTTGCACTAACAGTCTCCATTAACAGTTATATACCCTTCCAGCCAGATGGTTATCCACTCCTTTTCTGTCCAACTGTCGTCTCTCTCTTTTGGGTTCTATTCCCATCTATTATTTTCTGCTTACTCCCCTCTCCAACCTTATCTTCTGCATAAAAATCGACACTTTTCGAGCTACCATCAGTTCTGAGGAAGGGTCACCAGATCTGAAACATTAACTCCGATTTCTCCTCACAGGTACTTCCAGACCTGCTGAGCTTTTGTTTATTTTGTTTCTGATTTATAGCATCTGCAGTTCTTTCGGTTTTTATATTGATGTTATTGAGGTCAGAGTTCTAATGGCTGATTGTAACTTTATTGGAAACTTTCCAGATCTGTGCAGACCTGAACCCACATTGCTTTGGACACTGGTTTTGGAGAATTCAATGGATTTATTTTTACCCTTCGAAACCATCCAATGAAAACCATCCAATAAAGCAGCTCGGAAACACTCTATCATACCGTCTGCAGAACTCCAGAAATCCCGAGTCTGCAGATTATTTGATTTGGATGAATTGTACGCTCTAAGTTAGGGTCAATGGATGGGATTAAGAATAGGAACTGTGGCTGACACACTGTTTGTTGAGGGTATGCAAGTGTTACAGTCTAGATTATCTCAGTATTTCTTGACTACATAGCCCACCCTCTTTCCCTGGCTGTTTATAACACCTGGTTCCATTCTTTGAACATCAAATGCACTCTGCAGTGAGTCCTCACAGGACTTCCTCACCTCACTCTAGCAGGGAATGGATTAATACAACTTATTCAGGATAATACCATCATCAATATTGAGATTGGTTTGACAGGGAATCAATATTGCAAGCAAATTTTCACTGGACAACAAACTATTGAGAGATTAGACTGGGATGAAAATAAGGAGGTAGCGGGGAAGGATGGAAGTGATAATTTTCACATGTTATTTAGAGATGGAATTCCTCAGCCCAAGTGGCTATTGAGGCTGAAAGAACTGCCACATTTTCAATGGAAATCAGATAAACATTTTGTAGGTAGAAAACTGTTCAAAGTTCAAGAGAAAGGCAGGGAGATTAAAGCAGAATGCAGTGTCTAGCAATACCCCTGGGAAATGGATGATTTCTCCTGCACTGTCATTCCTAACATCATTGTCTATTAAAACAAGTTCTCAAGGTGACTGTTGCAAAATGATTTGGATTAACTTGACTGAATTTAATCATCTTGTTTGTAAAATGCTGGATTGCTATATCAGTGCCTTTGACCCAATATGAGAGAATTTGCTTATTCATAAGGTCCTTTATTTATCAGTGTGACAGGAGGCTGAAGGGAGTACCGAACCCACAACTCCTGGAGTTTTCTTAGCTCCAGGTGTCGATAGTTCATTACTTTCTTCCATAACGTCGAAACATTCTAACCACACTCAAAACAAACCTCCACGTGTTTGTTGCTTCTTGAACAGATTAACTGACTACATTGTGTGTGTTCATTTTGTAGATGGTAATTTTTCATTGGACTCTACTGTGAGTTTATTGAAGTGAATGTGTTAAACATCAGCCTGTGCTTCTGTTTCTCTTTAGTGTCACCAGTTTATAAAAAAGGCAGTGCTATAAAATAACGTCTGTTATAGATGGTTCACATGGTATTACCATTTGTTTACTATGTCTCAGATTTTATTAGTTTATTTTGAAATACAAATCTTCCACAGTTGTGGGTTAGTGTCATGTGACCACGAGGATACAAATCTACTGAAAGCATTGGGGATCAATGATGCGTTCTTCAGGTTTTGAAGAAATAGTTGTCTTTTCGATTTGTTCATGGGATATGGGTGTTGCTGGATCGGCCAGTATATATTACCTCTCCTAATAGCTCTGAGGGTGTTCCTGTGGATCTGGAGTCACAAGTAGGCCAGACCAGATGATGCCCACCACAAACAGCACTGTGGGTTTACTTACATCCAAATGGACTGCAGCAGATCAAGAAGGCTCATCACCACTTTTTCATTCATAATTAGGAGTGGATGATAAATGTAGCCCAGTTAGCAAAGCCGCCTTCCATATTTTGAACATTTTTTAACACATATTTTTAAAAAGTGCGCATGATGTTTACAAGGATTTTTATCCTGGTAAGTCATTGTCTGAACATAATGTTATTCATCCAGACAAGCACAATTATTTAACTGTATATTTTTTGTCTTTTTCTATTCCTCCTCCATGGTGTGAGGCCAGGAATTCTTTCAGAGGTAGAAATTGATGTTGGAGTCCCTGTTCACCAAAACTTACAGGTGACAATCTTGGAACGTGTTAGGAGCTTTGAGAAATCTTCCATCTCATTTTTTAGATGGGCAACACTCAAGCCTTGACTGCCTATCCACATGTATCTACAGATCATTAATCACTTTGGATTTCACACCTTGTACAGTCAGCTGCAGGTGAATGGGGCAAATACTAACTTATAACCTTTAAAGTGAGTATAATGCAGATATAAACATAAACATGGAGCCCACATCGTGTTTTATGTGTAAATCCATGTTTTCTGTCATGTCACAATGAGGAAAGTTCATTCCAAAGAGTTTCAAATCTCTGGTTTTGCTTCAGTTCAAGTGTGTCCAGCATACTTGTCCTGTCAATTTGATTTGTTTTTAATTACATAGTGTTCTGATTTTTTTGTTAAATAAACAGTCCATTATCTCTTTATATATGAGTCACTGAATCACAAATAAATCAGGGGCATCCTTTCAGGTGCCGAAACAAGCATTCACTTTATTTGTCATTGTGATAGCCAAATGCCGAGGACAAAACTCTCCGTTTACAAAGGGTAAAGATCTGACCTAAACAATCAGGAAAACATAGAACAAGGTTTAGATGTGAACTATTTGGAGTTCAGAAGAATGAAAGATGATCTTATCGAAACTTTTAGGATTTTGAGGAGTCTTTAAAAGGTGATGCTGAAAAGATATTTTTCCTCCTGTACGATGTAGTTTAAAAATAAAAGAAAGTGGAAATGAAGAGGAATGTCTTCTCTCAGAGGGTTGTAATACTTCAGAATTGACTTCTTCAGACAGCAGGGTAAACTGGACCGTTGGATATATTCTCAACTGAATTCAACAGATTTGATCTACAAGGGAATGGAGTTAACCCCGATCTTATTGAATGGCTGAAAATTTAAGAGTCCTTTGGCTTTTTTCTTCTTAAACCTTTTGATTTGAAATACTGACAGAGAAGCCCAATAATTCTTGAGTGTCCTTTTGAAAAATACTACCCATTGTTCGAAAGGTAAATCACAACTTGTTATAGACTGTAAAGGACTGCATGAACATATGCAGAATAAGTGCTTATTAAGCTGCTGCATAGACAGAGTTGTTCAAGAGACTACAGTCAGCTGATCTTGTAAAAAAAATCTCAATTTTTCATCTTCCATCCAATCTTGTACTCAGCACAAATCATTCTTAAAATATCACCTGAGCAGCAATGGCAATATGTCATGTCTAGATAACCCTTGTTAAAACAGCCAATACTCTGGCCGAGCTCCAAGCCATTGGAAAGATCACATCAGTTTGTGATTTGAGATAAAGGAGAGCAGGCAGCTGATTGTTAGTTATTCTGTTTGCTTCAGTTCACTCTTTGTTTTAACCACATTCTCCCAACACACACCAACAGTTGTAGAGCAGTAACCTTTAATTAAAATTTAGTGACTTGTTCAAAGTATGAATAACATTGTAAGTTTTTATTCTAGTTCTACTTTAATGTACTTTCCAGACAATGACAGAATGCTGTTAGCAGTGTATTGCAGCCTGAAGCTAATAATCAGTGTCAGTGATGACTCAGAAAGCAGCTTCCTCATCTCAGAGTCAGAAGGTCATGGAGATCCTGTTCCACAATTGGTGTTCAAAATCAAAGTTAGCAAGACTGAGACAGTGCTGTACTAATGGAGGTACATTCGTATATACTCTAAGTTTTGGATTGTCTTGTCTTCCAGAGGAATGGTCTTTCTTTGTAGGAACTCTTTACCTCCAGTGAGATTTTTACCTCCACTCTCTTCATACAGGATTGGAGTACCTGCTTCCTCCATCTCTCCCTGCTCAGGTGATTTCGGCACTGTCATAATATCATCAGCATGTACACTTCAGAAGTTAACAAAATGAATGAGACATTAAACTAAGGCCCTGACTGCCTCCTCGCACAGAACTATTTCAAAGAGAAGCAGAGTTGTTCTCTGCAGAACCAGTATTTATCTCTCACCTTGACTGACTTCACTCAAACAGGTTGTGGCTCCTCATTTCTGATGAAGAGCTTATGCTCAAAACATCAAATCTCCTGCTCCTGAGATGCTGCCTGACCGGCTGTGCTTTTCCAGCACCACATTCTTTGGCTCTGATTTCCAGCATCTCCTGTCCTCACTTTCTCGCTGTGTGCAGATTGCCTGCAGCTTTTTCAAAGTTACTGTGCCACAACAGAATTTCATCAGATGTGAAGCATGTTGGAAATCCTGATGGCAAGAAACGAGCTGGAAAAATTTGAGTCTTCCTTTTTGTTCACTAAATGAATTTACAGTTAGTTTGTTGTCAAGAATATGCCTAACTCTAACCCTAATGCTCAGCATTGTATCAGTTACTTTTATGAGTGAATAATTTGGTTAGGCTGGAGGAACACTGGAAAAATGGATCTCTTTGTTATCCAGCATCAGCAAGTTGGATGGGCTTACTTCAGAGGATTGGTGGTAGTACCCAATGGATTGAGGTACTGAATGACCTACCAGCCGCTTTCTGCCAGAGAGAAGAGCACAGAACAAACAACAAAGCAAATGCCTAATGGTCGTGAAGCAGTTGCACAATAGATGTTGGTTGTGAATTGAGGTCCAAAAGTGGCCATTAATTGACCATTTAAATCCATGAACTGGTGACGGACAACAAGGTAATTAATGGAGGAATGGGACTGCAAGATGGACCCCTTTCCAAAATTGTGTCAAAATTATCTCTTTGGAAAGGACAAACCATAACTGCACCTGCCTATGTACATGACCTTAGGATGCAAAGAATAAACTGAGATTTAAATTGCATATTTCTCAATGTTTGGACAACACTGAAACTCTTGCTCTATTTAGTTAACATGCCATAACGTCTTTTTACAGATAATATCACTCATTATTTCTGTAACATCTAACTAAAAGGGATGTTTCAGTTTGCCAATTTGGCTGCCAATGAATCCCTACTGTGTGTCTTCTCTCTTCAGTTCCCCTTGGAAGAAGTTGTAAATGTAAAAGTGCCAAGTCAAAACTGTAATTATCACAAAACCCAACATACAGGAACAAAATAATAACTTAGCACTTCCTACTGTGGAGGCAGATCACAAAGTTCAGATCAAGACAGAATTGATTGGAGAACTTGTGTTTAGTCTGTTCATTTCTTAAAGGGACCTTCAGATGTCAGAAAAAAAAGAATGCAGCAAAAAATCTTTCTTTGCACTAGAATGGAATAATAACCAAATAGTCAATGATCCACAGTGCAAAGAGCAGAATTAGTTTTTTTTTAATATTTTATATGCAGTGGTATTATCTGTTAGAGAGAACTCACTAATCATTCCCTAAACCAAGAATTCTGCAGGGAGGTGGGTGAGGTAATTGCTGCAAAACAAAATCTCCAGATGACCAGATTTATTTTGGAACAAGAACATCAAACTGGCATTGACATACACTGAAAAATAAAGCCCTAAACATTAGATCTACTTTGATATACTGTAGCACTTTTGATAACATCATGGTTTACAGCTCATGAAATACATCTGAAGAAAATCAGACCTTGCTGTCCAGTTAGAGATGGGAGAGAGTCTCCACCATAAAAGAGAAGGAAATCTTTTGCCTTGCTGAGGAATTTGAGATACAATTTTCAAAGTTAAATTATAACAATTTGAACACTTGGTTTTTAATGTTCGTTGCCTTTTTTTCCAGTGCCCACACTTCAGCAGATGTCAGGTATTATCTGCGCATGTTGTGATCCTTGAGATTTGCACCACCAGAGTGGATGGGTCAGGTGGAAATACCAACAGCTGAATGCAAAAGTCAGATACTTATGGTCAGGTCATGATGGTGTGTTTCCAGAGGCTTTGCTCCCAATTTGGACTGTTCATGGGATCTGGGTACACAAAATACCTGGATAGCCATTGATAATCAGCTCCCAAAAACATTTTGGCAGCTGTTATCCTGTCTTTGAGGAGATGAATAAATATATTCACATTCTGAGTTTCATTCAAACCAAAGTATGAATCATTTAGCAAAGTACCTCTAATATTCCTTTAAAGAAACCTCCTGTCCACATGTAAATGATAAAGTGATTTCAAATACTTCCTACAATCCTGGTTTCCACACTTTCTTAACAAAGATTAATGCTCATGAATTGTTCTGTTATTCCCTTATTTTGCACAATCAGGCAATTCTACAAGCACTGTGTGGTGCTGTTGGTGACTTTTATTAAGTTTACTGCTTTTATAACCGAACACCTAAAGAGTCACTGTTAAATTATTCCCTTGAGGATGACTATCAGTTCCCATTGAGAACAGTTGAAGCTCAGATCATTTTTATTCATTCACAGGATATGGGCATTGCTAGCTGGGTCAGCATTTATTACCCATCCTTGGATGACATTGAGGAGATGGTGATGAGTTGCCATCTTGAACCACTGCAGTCCATGTGCTGTAGGTAGACCCACAATGTCCTTATGGAGGGAAGTGCGGGATTTTGACCCAGTGACACTGAATGAAAGGTGATATGTTTCCAAGTTAGGATGTTGGATCAAAGGGGAATATCGGGTGATGGTGTTCCCATGAAACCGCTGCACTTGTCCTTCTAGATGTCAGTGAGCAGACTGATGGGGCTAGGTTGGATTTGGCCTGCTTTTTGTGTACAGGATATACCTGGACAATTTTCCACATATTCAGATAGATGCCAGTGTTGTAGCTATACTGGAAAAGATTTGCCAGGGGAGTGGCAAATTCTGGAGCATGCTTCTTCAATACTATTGCTGGAATGTTGTCGGTACCCATAGATTTTGCAGTATCCAGTATCTCCAACCATTTGCGATATCACATGGAGTGAATTGAATTGGCTGAAGATTGGCTTGTGAACTTGGATCACTGGAGGAGGCTGAGATGGATTGTCCAGTCAGCAGTTCTAGTTGAAGATTATTGTGAATTCTTCAGCCTTACCTTCTGCACTGATGTTCCATGCACTTCTATCTTTGAGAATGGAGATATTTGTGGACCCTCCTCCTCTAATATTTGTTTAATTGTCCATCACTACTTACAATAATTAGGGTGAATGTGAGAAGTGACCGAGGAGGATTCTGGGATAAGTCACTCGCTCCCCATAAATAGAGTATGCGATCATGGACTGGTCATCCTCGAGTAGAGTGTTTAACTGTCCAGTACCATATATGAGTGGATGTAGTACGACTGCAGAGCTTACAGCAGATCCATTGGTTATGGGATCACTTAGCTCTATCCATCACTTACTGTTTATGTTGTTTGGCAAGCACATTGTCATGTTTGGTAGCTTCACCAGATTGACATCTCATTTTTAGGTATGTCTGGTGCTACTACTGGAGTACAATTCTGCTGCTTTTGATGGCCCATAGTACCTCAACGATGCCCAATCTTCAGTTGGTAGATCTGTTCCAAGTTTTTCCCAGTTTGCACAATGATAGTGCCACACAACACGATGGAGGATGTTCTCAATGTGAGGGTGGGATTTTATCTCCACCAAGACTGTGCAGCAGTCCCTCTTACTGATACTGTCATGGACAGATGCATCTGCAGCTGGCAAATTGCTAAGGATGAGGTCAGGTATGGGTTTCGCCCTTGTTGGTTCCTGCACCACCTGCCACAGACCCAGTGACTGTGATAGAATGGAAAGATTATCTGACATGAGAGTAAGTGGTTGATAAAAAATATGAGGAAGTCATGAATGAAGTGGCAGTTTATAAATTGAGTCAATAGAAAAATAAAATTGGATGATAAAGGTATTTCAATTACATCAAGTAAGTTAACATGAGATAAAAGAGGGTATTGCTGAGATTAAATGGAAGGACCATTGGGAAAGTAGGGCTGAGGATTTCAAAGGAGAGCTATTCAAATGGGAAATGAAAAAACTACAAACCAGATATATTTCAATAAGATTTTTAAAAGGAGCATGTCTTTTATTTTCAGGCAGTATAGTGATATTAGATCTCTTTTTAACCTGAAATAAAATTAGTCACCGCAAGACAGATGATGATAATAAAGAAAAGCCAGAGCAAATATAAAGAATGTAGGAAAGCTGCAAAAAGATTACAAACGTTCAAAGGACAATTGAGAGAAAGTTAGAAAAGGTCATAAAAACAATTTCTGGAGGCATTTAATTGGTAAATGGTCATGTTATTAGATTCATGGCCCATGTTTGAGTAAAATATTCCAAGTTAAAGAAAAGTTAGAGAACAAAAGATTCGGTTCTGTAAAAGTGACTGTGAAGCTGGAATATAATTGCCCTTTTAGGAAGGGCATGGCCGTGCGGAACCTAAACATGACTTTGATACCATACTAACACAGATAACTAACTCTGAAACAAGGCACAAAACAGTGATCAAGTAAAACATTATCTTCTCAACAATTAGGGATGGAAAATAAATACCCGTCTTTCTGAGAATTAAAATAAACAACAAGATAGAGCTTAGCTGTGAGAGAAAGTGTTCTCATTGATGAAGGAGGGAGGTAATTAATTTACCTGAATGGTCATAAAAGAAGTGGGTATTAAAAATGTAGAATCATCAGTGTTCATGCCATCAACATACTGATTTTAATAGAATTCTGTTGTAAATTTACTTCTTGTCCAGTTACTTACTGTCCATTTTTAACAGAGGTGGAGAGAAGTGAGGGCTGCCAGCTATGTCAGTTTTTCCCACTTAAAAACGGACTTACCTCGAGAGTCTGACCTCCATTTTGAACAGATCAGCGAGGAGAGAGGGCGGAGAAAAGCAAGGGCTGCTGGGAAGTTTTAAGTGAGTGAGATCTAAACCTGAGACCGTCTCACCCACCTCCTCTAACCTTCCTGAGAGTCTGTAAACTCAGTAAGTTTTCAGGTTTTCTCTTTCTTTTTTCCTTTTCTTCTCTTCTTTGTTAGGTCCTGCGTGGGCTTTCAGATGAGTGGGGTACGGCTGTTAGGGCAGTTGCATGTTCCTCCTGCAGATGCGGCAGGTGAGAGACACGACACATGTCTCTGCAGAAAGTGCTTACAACTCCAGCTCCTCGAAATCCGAGTTAGGGAACTGGAGTTGGAGCTGGATGAACTATGGATCATCCGGGAGGCTGAGGGAGAAATTGAGAGGATGTACAGGGAGGTGGTCACTCCCCAGACACAGGATAACGACAGCTGGGTTACAGTCAGGGGAAGGAAAGGGAACAGACGGTCAGAGCAGGGATCCCCTGTGGCCGTTCCCCTCAGCAATAAGTATACCGTTTTGGATACTGCTGGTGAGGACAGCCTACCAGGGGAAAGCCATAGTTGTCAGGTCTCTGGCGCTGAGCCTGGCACTGTGGCTCAGAAGGGAAGGGGAGAGAATAGAAAAGTGCTAGTGGAAGGGGACTCGATAGTTAAACAGATTGACAGGGGATTTTGTGGTCAGGAACGGGACACCCTGTAGGTATGTTGTCTCCCCGATGCCAGGCTCCGGGATGTTGCCGATCGGGTTTACAAGATTCTGAAGGGGGAGGGTGAGCAGCCAGACATTGTGGTACATATTGGCACCAATGATATAGCCAGGAAAGGGACTGAGGATCTGAAAAGTGACTACAGAGAGCTAGGTTGGAAGCTGAAGAGCAAGACGAGTAGAGTAGTGATCTCAGGTATGCTACCGATGCCACGAGACAGTGAGGTGAGGAACAGTCAGCGAATGCAGCTTAACACGTGGCTGCAAGGCTGGTGCAGGAGGGAGGGCTTCAGATACTGAGACCATTGGGATACCTTCTGGGAAGGTGGAACCTGTACAAGAAGGGTGGGTTGCACCTGAACTGGGGGGGGGCATAAGTGTCCAGGGTGGGAGATTTGTTCATGTGGTTCAGGAGGGGTTAAACTAGTTTGGCAGGGTGGTGGCAACCAGAGCTACATATCTGAGAGGGGGATAGTTGTAGATGGAGCAGTGACAGGATGTAGTGAACATATCGGAAAGGTATTTCATGTGATGAAATTAAGAGGCTGGTTAAAGTGTGTCTGCTTTAACACAAGGAGTGTCAGAAATACGAGTGATGAACTTAGAGCATGGATCAGTGCTTGGGACTGTGATGGTGTGGCCATAACGGAGACGTGGGTTTCACAGGGGCAGGAATGGTTGCTAGATGTTCCATGGTTTAGAATGTGTAAAAAGAACAGGGGAGGGTGGAAAAAGAGTAGGGGGTGTAGCATTGCTAATCAGAGAGTGCATCGCAGCTACAGAAACGAAGGTTGTTGAGGAAGGTTTGTCTACTGAGTCAGTATGGGTGGAAGTTAGGAACAGCATGGGAACAGCCACCTCATTGGGGGTTTTCTACAGACCCCCTAATAGCAGTAGGGAGATTGAAGATCTCATAGGTGGGCAGATTCTGGAAAAATGCAGATGTAATCAGGAAAGTGGCTTGAACTGTGTATACTTCAATGCAAGAAGTATACGAAATAAGGTAGGTGAACTTGCAGTGTGGGTAGGTACCTGGGATTTCAATGTTGTGGCTATTACGGAGACATGGATAGAACAGGGACAGGATTGGCTGTTGCAGGTTCCAGGGTTTAAATGTTTTAGTAGGGTCAGAGGTGGGGGTAAAAG
>NC_057743.1:42860947-42866325 GCF_004010195.1 Chiloscyllium plagiosum | reverse complement strand
CTGCTCCGTGTGTTTCAGATAGGTCCCCATGTGGAGATGGTGCTGTTGTGGAAATATCACTGGATTACTAATCCAGACCAAGCTAATTCTCTGGCAGGCGGTGGAAGTTATAATTAATAAAATATCAAGACGTAAAACCTGGAGTCATTAACAGTGACCTTGAAGCCAATGTCGATTGTAAACACTAATTTCCTTCCTCAATATACTTTCAGGAATTGAATCTCGGGTGCTTTCCTGGTCTGGCCTAAAAGTGAATCCAGACACACAGATATGTGGAAAACTCTTCAATGGTCTCAGAAACGGCCAAGCAAGACTCTCTATTGTATCAAACTGCTCCGAAGCCTTAAAGGATAAAGCTGTACAGATCACCCGGCACCAGCCTCAGTAGTGGAACGGGAAACACTATCCTATTGACCCTGCAGAGAGCTCCTTCCTAACATCTGAGAGCTGGTGGCAATATTTACAGAGTTTTCCCACAGACTGCACAGAAACTTCGGGAAAGGAGTAGGTCATTCAATACACTGAGCATCCCCCATTCTAGTTCATGGTGAAAATCTCCTCAATTCAGTTTTCAACACACATATCCTTTAGCATGTTTAATCATCGGAACACATAAAATATGAACTACTTTTTACCAGGATGTTGCCTGGTATGGTAGAAAGATCGTATTAGGAAAGGCTGAGGCACTTGGGGTTGTTTTCATTGGAGAAAAGAAGGTTTAGGGGTGACTTGATAGAGGTGTACAAGATGATTAGGGGTTTAGATAGGGTTGATCATGAGAACCTTTTTCCACGTATGGAGTCAGCTATTACGAGGGGGCATAGCTTTAAATTAAGGGATGGTAGGTATAGGACAGATGTTAAGGGTAGATTCTTTACTAAGCGAGTTGTGAGTTCATGGAATGCCCTGCCAGTAGCAGTGGTGGACTCTCCCTCTTTATGGGCATTTAAACGGGCATTGGATGGACATAAGGAGGATAGTGGGCTAGTGTAGGTTAGGTGGACTTGGATCGGCGCAACATCGAGGGCCAAAGGGCCTGTACTGTGCTGTATTTTTTCCATGTTTCTATGTAGCAGGGTTGTTGTTATGGGTGACTTCAACTTTCCCAATATCGACTGGAACCTCCTTAGTGCAGATGGTTTAGATGGAGCCATTTTTGTCAGGTGTGTTCAGGAGGGGTTCCTTATTCAGTATGTAGACAGGCCGGCAAGGGGAGAGGCCATTTTGGATTTGGTGCTTAGCAATGAGCCAGGACAGGTGTCAGATCTTGCGGTGGGAGAACGCTTTGGTAACAGTGATCACAACTGCCTCACATTTACCATAGACTTGGAGAGGGAAAGGAGCAGTTACCAAGGGAAGATATTTAGTTGGGGAAAAGAAAATTATGATGCAATGAGACAGGAGTTGGGAAGTACAGACTGGGAGCAATTGTTCCACAGGAAGGGCACAGCAGAGATGTGGAGACTATTTAAGGAGCAGTTGTTGCAAGTGATGCATAAATGTGTTCCTGTGAGACAGGCAAGGAGGGGTAAGATTAAGGAACTTTGGATGACAAGAACAGAGGAGCTTCTTGTCAAAAGGAAGAAGGCAGCTTACATAAGGTGGAGGAAGCAAGGATCTAGCACAGCTTTAGAGGATTACAGGCTTGCTAGAAAGGAGCTCAGAAATGGACTGAGGAGAGCCAGGAGGGGGCACGAGAAAGGCTTGGCACGGAGGATTCGGGAGAACCAAAGGCATTTTACTCATACGTGAGGAATAAGAGAATGATCAGGGAGAAGGTAGGGCGATCAGGGATAGCGGAGGGAACTTGTGCATGGAGTCTGAGCAGATAGGGGAAGCCCCAAATGAGTTTTTTGCTTCAGTTTTCACTAAGGAAAGGGACCTTGTTGTAAATGGAAACTTTTGAGGAGCTGGGAAACAGACTTGACCAGATCGAGATTGATGAAGTTGATGTGCTGGAAATTTTGGCAAACATTAAGATTGATAAGTCCCCAGGGCCAGACCAGATTTATCCTCGGCTGCTCCGGGAAGCGAGAAAGGAGATTGCAGAACCGCTGGCGAGGATATTTGCCTCCTCCCTCTCCACAGGATTCATACCAGAGGATTGGAAGGAGGCGAATGTTGTTCCTCTTTTCAAATAGGGGAATAGGGAAATCCCTGGCAGTTACAGACCAAATCAGTCTTACGTCTGTGGTCAGCAAAGTTTTGGAAATAATTCTGAGGATAGGATTTATGACTATTTGGAAAAGCATAGTGTGATTAAAGGCAGTCAGCATGGCTTTGTGAGGGGCAGGTCATGCCTCACAAATCTTATTGAGTTCTTTGAGGACGTGACGAGACAGGTCAACGAAGGTCGAGCAGTGGATGTAGTGTATATGGACTTCAGCAAGGCATTTGATAAGGTTCCCCATGGTAGGCTCATTCATAAAGTCAGGAGGTATGGGATACAAGGAGATTTGGCTGTCTGGATTCAGAACTGGTTGGCTGACAGAAGGCAGAGAGTGGTTGTAGATAGAAAGTATTCTGCCTGGAGGTCAGTGGTGAGTGGGGTCCCGCAGGGCTCTGTTCTTGGGCCTCTGCTCTTTGTAGTTTTTATAAATGACTTGGATGAGGAGGTTGAGGGGTGGGTTAGTAAATTGCTGATAACGCAAAGGTTGGAGGTGTCGTCGATAGTATAGACGGCTACTGCAGGCTGCAGCGCAACATAGACAGGATGCAGAGCTGGGCTGAGAAATGGCAGATGGAGTTCAATCTGGATAAATGCGAAGTGATGCATTTTGGAAGGTTGAACCTGAATGCTGAATATAGGACTAAAGACAGAATTCTTGGCAGTGTGGAGGAACAGAGGGATCTTGGTGTTCAAGTATGTAGATCCCTCAAAGTTGCCACCCAAGTGGATAAAGTTGTTAAGAAAGCATATGGTGTTTTGGCTTTCGTTAACAGAGGGATCGAGTTTAAGAGCCACGAGGTTTTGCTACAGCTGTAGTGAGACCACACTTGGAATATTGTGTCCAGTTCTGGTCGCCCTACTATTGGAAAGATACAGAGGCTTTGGAGAGGGTACAAAAAAGGTTTACCAGGATGCTGCCTTGACTGGAGGGCTTGCCTTATGAAGAAAGGTTCAATAATCTCGGACTTTTCTCTCTGGAGAGAAGGAGGAAGAAAGGTGACCTGATCGAGGTGTAAAAGGTCATGAGAGACATGGATACAGTCAATAGCCAGAGACTTATCCTCAGGATAGGATTGATTGGCACAAGGGTTCATAGTTTTAAGATATTAGGACGAAGGCATAGAGGAGACGTCAGAGGTAGGTTCTTTACGCAGAGAGTTGTGAATGCATGGAATGCGTTGCCAGCGGTGGTGGTGGAAGCAGAGTCATTGGGGACATTTAAGCAACTGCTGGACATGCAGATGGATATCAGTGAATTGAGGGGTGCATAGGTTAAGTTATTTTAGATTAGGAATAATCCTCGGAACAATATTGTGGGCTAAAGGGCCTGTTCTGTGCTGTACTGTTCTATGTTCTATGTTCTGTTAACTTTACAAATGCAAAGATCAGTGAGACCATATTATCATAGTTTATAAATCTAAGGAAAGGTAAGCTGTCCATCTATAATGTAAGAGTACATTTTATCACTTCATTTACAATCTTCTGAATCTCACATTAATGTGACTGATTTTCTTGAATGTGAACAAAATTTACCTTTAAAACAACAAAGATCTTTGTTAAAGATAACATAAATGCACAATGATTCTCTGAGCCTCTCTATAAAAGATTCAGTGCTACTGCTTACTGTCCTTTTTCCTATTCTGCCCTGATCTAGTTGGCCCGCTGTGGGGCAATTATGCCAATCTCATTCCCAGTCCATTCAAACCCCCATCTGATTCCGGTGAGGTCGGCATTTCTTCCAGTTAATTATCGAGAAGACCGATAGCATTGTCACCATTCCCAACTCCTATTGCCTTTCCCAATCAGGTCAGCAAGTAACCTTCAGTTGGTGCAGTCCCAAAGTCTGTCTTCATTTTGGTCTTAAGATGGCACTTTTGGATGTAGGTCTCATCAGTTCTTCATTCCACTTCTTTTACATCATTTTGGATCCTCCTTTGACTAATTGATGCCAAAATCCTCATCAATTCTCTCCAGAAATGACTATTCCAATGCTCTCCTGTTGTATCCCAACATCTGCACTGTGTAACTGTAGCCAAGGTTTTGCTGTCTGTATGTTCTTCTGACCCAAGAGCTGTACTTTCATCACAGAGATTCTGAGGTTTGTATTAACCTGTTCCACTAACTCTTCAATTGCAAAATTCTTATCCCCATATTTAAACACTTTTATAATTTCTCCCACCCTTATCTCTATAGCCTCCTCGAGGTCTCTATTCCTTTGAAATCTCTATTTTTATTCAACTCTAGCCTCCACCTCCCTCTCCTGTCAGATTGTAAAATTCATCTCTTACACCAAGCAGCTGACCCACCATCTTCATGTCTCCTTCTTAAGCTCCATGCTAATTCTGTGAAGCACCTTGAAAGATTTGTAAGATAATTTTCTGCAAAGTTTGTTGTTGTGAGGTAACTTGTTAAACTAGTTCTTTCAGCTCATCAAACATTAGGGTTCATTGTTACTGGAGTTGAAAAATGTGGTAGTGGAAAAACACAGCAAGCCAGGCACCATCCGAGGAGCAGGAGGATCGGTGTTTCGGGCATAAACCCTTCTTCAGGAATTCCTGAAGAAGGGCTTATGCCCGAAATGTCGATTCTCCTGCTCCTCGGATGCTGCCTGGCCTGTTGCGTTTTTCAAGCACCACATTTTTCAACTCTGGAATGCCAGCATCTGCAGTCCTCACTTTCTCCTCCTTCATTGTTACTGGAGAACATCACAATTAGAACATAGAACATAGAACAATACAGCACAGAACAGGCCCTTCGGCCCACGATGTTGTGCCGAACATTTGTCCCAGCTTAAGCACCTATCCACGTACCTATCCAATTTCCACTTAAAGGTCACCAATGATGCTGACTCTACCACTCCCACAGGCAGCGCATTCCATGCCCCCGTCACTCTCTGGGTAAAGAACCTACCCCTGACATCCCCCCATACCTTCCACCCTTCACCTTAAATTTATGTCCCCTTGTAACACTCTGTTGTACCCGAAGCCTTTCTGCAGCCATTATACCATTTCTAATTAGCAACGCCACACCCCCTCCTTTTTTACCAACCTCTCTAATCTTACTGAAACATCTGTAATCAGGAACCTCCAACAACCATTCCTGTCCCTCTTCTATCCACGTTTCCGTGATGGCCACAACGTCGTAGTCCCAAGTACCGATCCACGCCTTAAGTTCACCCACCTTATTTCTGATACTCCTTGCGTTGAAG